>NW_015624569.1:252614-277096 GCF_001515625.1 Sinocyclocheilus rhinocerous | reverse complement strand
GGCGTAGCACGGTACACTTGAAGCCAGTTAGTCACAGCCTCCTTCCAGGGCTGCGACTGCAAGATGGCTGTTTGTATGCAGCCTTTCAGGGCACGATGGAACCTCTCGACTGCTCCATTGGCTGCGGGGTAGTACACGGATGTCTTGTTGTGCTGTATACCTCTAGTCTGTAGAAATTCACAGAATGCTGCCGATGTAAACTGCGTTCCATTATCCGTGATGACGGTTTCTGGATTCCCATGACGGCTGAAAACGGTAGTCAAGAAGTCTAAGACTGCATCGGTTGTGGCGGACGGGCAAAAGGCAAGCTCTGGCCACTTTGAATAGTAGTCAGTCAGAGTCACAGCATACCGACAAGCAGGAACAGCAGTCTCAAATGGTCCTACAATATCAAGGCCCAATTTCTTCCAGGGACTGTCAGGGAGTGGAACAGGCTGTAGAGGAGCTGGGTGAGTGAGAGCTGTCTTATCATTGGACTGGCAAGAGATACAGGCAGATATGCAGGCCTGCACCTGGGAGTCCATATGAGGCCACCAGTAAAGGTCACGCTGTTTAGTGCGTACAATACCCTGATGACCTTCATGGGCCAGCATGATCAGTGTGTGGCGCAATGAGACCGGCACCACAAGTCTGGCACCACGGAAGATGTAAAGACCCTGGACTGCAAACTCATCCCTCAGCTTATAGTAAGGGGTTAAATTTTGGGCAACGGCACGTATTGAGGGAGGCCACCCCCGGCTAATCTGTTCCCGGAGAGCCACCATTTCTGAACAAGAAGAACAAGCACGGTCAAAATCAGAGACTGGCAGGGAACTCAGTGCTGAGGAAATCAGTGCTACCAGTTCGGGTTCCACATCTGTAGATGCATCAGCTGACCCGTGCAGAGGGAGGCGGGAAAGGCAGTCTGCGGTGTGATTTTGTGAACCTGGTTTATAGACTACCTCATAGTCGAAACAAAGCAGGCGTGCCGACCAGCGGGCAATGCGCAATCCTGCTCTATTCATTCCCTTTGTAGTAAGCAATGTCGTAAGAGCTTGGTGGTCAGTACGTAAGGTAAAACGTGTACCCCACAAATATGTGCGCCACTTCTCTGTAGCCCACACACACGCGAGTGCCTCTTTTTCCACGATTGAGTATTTACTCTCTGTCACCGTCAGAGTACGTGATGCAAAAGCCACTGGTTTCTCTGTGCCGTCTTGCTGAATTTGGGAAAACACAGCTCCCAGTCCATAATCACAAGCATCGGTCGAGATGACCGAGCGAAGGGAGGGGTCGTACAGGGCTAGGGCAGAGCTGCACACCAGGAGCTGTTTCACATTATCAAAACTGGTCTGTGCAGCTTCAGACCATGTGAAAGTCTCTTTGCCCTTGGCACACTCGCGCATGGGGGCTACCACCATTGCAAAATTTGGAATAAACTTTGAGTACCAGGATGCAAGACCCAAAAAGGATCGCAGAGCAGCGGCATCAGATGGAGGCGGCGCTTTAAGTATTGCATCCACATGCTCATGGTCAGGCAGAATACCATCTGCTGTGACGACAAGACCTAGGAAGTGCAGTGTAGTCTGTCAAAAGTGGCACTTGTCATTGTTTAGGACCAGTCCAGCCTCTTTTAGTTTTAGCAGAACAGTATCGAGAGTCCGGTCATGTTCATCAGCAGTGACAGCATAGATTATCAAATCGTCCAAATAGTTCTGGACAACAGGTACCCCTTCCAGGATGGTTGCCATCATCTTCTGGAATGCTGATGGAGCTGATGCGAGGCCATAAGGGACCCTGCAAAATCGAAAGAGGCCTTTATGCATAATAAATGCCGTAATGTCCCTACTGTCCTTGTGGAGAGGTACCTGGTAGTATGCGTTGGCAAGGTTGATAGTAGAGAAAATTTTAGCACCATGCAGGCTGGGGAGCAACTCGTCTACATGTGGTAGTGGGTAATAGTCAGTGACCACAGCTTTGTTTGGCTCGCGAAGATCCGTACACATTCGTATGCCTCCATTTTTTTTTCTTGTAACTACAATGGGAGAAACCCAAGCAGAGGCATCAATTTCTTCTATGATGCCAACATGGAGGAGGCGGTCAAGCTCATTTGAGACAGCATCCCTTACTGCGAATGGTAAACGCCGCAGTTTCTGACGGATGGGTTGAACTGTAGGATCCATTTTTACTTTATGTACGAACTGTTTTACACATCCTATCTCAGTTGGGGGTGCAAGGAAGGGTGCGGTCACAATTGTGGACAGGACAGGAGTGACTGGTATGGCTTCTGCAGTTGTGACTGTATCAGCATTAATAGAGAGATGCAGGCTATTGATTAAGTCCATACCTAATAATGCAGTGCCATCCTCTACCACAAAGAATGTGGCTGGAGCACTAGAATTTTCTACACGCACCTGAGCATGGAGACATCCAAGTACTGGTATACGTGTTTTTGTGTAGGTCACAAGTCTAGCAGCAGGTGGAGATAATGGGGTGAGACTGAAATGTTGCTTGTAGATGTGGTGCGGCAGTATGGAGACAGCAGAGCCAGTGTCTACAATAAGGCATATCTCCTTGGCAACGGAAGCAGGTGTCAGAATAGTAGCATTGCAGAACAGTCTTTTCGGGGCTTTATCAGAGTTGTCCAAATACAGTATGGTTACATCAGGTAACTGCACCTCATGCACTTTGTTAGTTGCGACGGAACGGCATACACGGGCAAAATGACCCCTTTTGTTACAAGATTTGCATTGAGCATTTGCAGCAGGACACTGAGAAGAGTTGGCTAAGTGCTTATCAGAGCCGCATCTAAAGCAGGACTTAAGTGGGGCAGGAGTGGTGGCATGAGACTTAGCTGGGCGATGGGGCTGCTTGTTCGTATTTTTGTGCGATCTGGAACGCACAACCTGCACTGGGATTCCCCTTTCTGAGGCTCCTCTGTCTGACACCATTTTTTTAGCTTGATCTACAATAAGGCATATCTCCTTGGCAACGGAAGCAGGTGTCAGAATAGTAGCATTGCAGAACAGTCTTTTCGGGGCTTTATCAGAGTTGTCCAAATACAGTATGGTTACATCAGGTAACTGCACCTCATGCACTTTGTTAGTTGCGACGGAACGGCATACACGGGCAAAATGACCCCTTTTGTTACAAGATTTGCATTGAGCATTTGCAGCAGGACACTGAGAGGAGTTGGCTAAGTGCTTATCAGAGCCGCATCTAAAGCAGGACTTACGTGGGGCAGGAGTGGTGGCATGAGGCTTAGCTGGGCGATGGGGCTGCTTGTTCATATTTTTGTGCGATCTGGAACGCACAACCTGCACTGGGATTCCCCTTTCTGAGGCTCCTCTGTCTGAGACCATTTTTTTAGCTTGATCAGCTGCCGCTTCCATTTGCGTTGCAAGCGTTACGGCTGTATCTAGTGTGAGGTCTGACTCCAGTAACAGCCTTTCTCTGATACTGTCACTACACAAATGTTCCAGTAACTGGTCTCGTATCATGTCATCAGCTTTATCTTCAAAACCACAAGTGGCAGCATGGGCACGCAAAGCAGCTACGTATTGTGCTATAGTCCCGTGTGGAAATTGAGCACGTTTTCTGAATGCATAGCGTTCCACGACGACATTGACTTTTGGAGTGAAATGTTTCTGTAATGCACTGATAGCAGAAGCATAAGTGTCACCTGTTTCAGGTAGAGCATAGAAAATCCGCTGCCCCTCCGTCCCTAAGCAGTGGAGTAATGTAGCTCTTTTGCGGGCGTCTGGCCAAGCATCCCCCGTCGCATTAATCACTAATAAGTAGTTTTGAAACATCCGCAACCACATGTCGAAAGGCATAGACGGTTCCCCAGGGCAGGGAAGAAACATCGCAGGTGCCAGAACATTCATATACATTTTTAAATCAGCAGCAAAAAGAAAAAAAAAACTTGCAGGCGGGTTATCCTCGTCGCCAATTTGTGGTGTTGCAGATGAAAAGGACCGAGGCCAGGGCTAACTCTACACAACGGGATTTATTTACAACAAAGACCACCAGACAACTCTAGTCACAGCAATCATCAGAACTCTCTCAGTCTCCTTCTCTATCTTGTTACTTATCATGTTGTTATACTGCCATCTAGCAGTCATGTGCAGAATCACAGTGTTTCACAGAACACAACACTGAGGCCAAAAATGAAGGTTTGCTAGAAGTTTTGATAGACCTGGTATATTGCGTGTCTCCTAGTTGAGGGTTCCAAGTCGTCTTTTATTTCCTGAAGCAAATTAAAAATAACATGTCTTGGCAAAGGATATGTTTCGGATAACGTGTTATTTTGGCATTCAAAATAAATTAATACGTGTGGAAAAAATCCTCTTCCTTCTACACGCTCTCTGTTCTCTGCGGTGCCTCCTCCTAGCAACAATAATTGCAGCCATTTCAAACGCAAAATAATTTAAGACATGCTTTGGGTGTTAAATAATGGCGCAAATGCCAGTAATTTGTCGAGCGCAAACGTTAGTAAAACGCGTTGCGTGATTCATTTGAATACTCTCCTCCCATAAATTTTGCGTCTGAAAGGGAAACTCCTACAAATACATATTCAATAAGGTCAGGCGCAAAAATAACTGTGTCCACGCCTTTTCAGTGCTGATTCGTCACTGAGCGTCTTTAGTAAAACCCGACAGTACAATTTTAACGCCAAAAGACGGTTTGCGCTGGTGCAAGCTGTTAGTAAAACTGGCCCTAAAATGATCTATTTTCAGTTAAATCAACATTATTCCATAATTGCAGTCAATTGAGCTGTACAAAACTACAGGATACTCTACTGTTACACACAGTACTGTGGGTCATAAAGAGTATTTCACCTGGACAAATCAGTTGAGCTACTGATTCAAATTAAAATGGCAGGAGGTTAAGACTTAGATAAAGCCTGTCTAATGCCATTTTCATCTGTCATATGATGGCTGTCCACCATTCAAAATGATCCTTTTAAATGTTAAAAGTTTCCTATTAAATGAATTGTGTACTTTTACAAGCTGTGCTACAATTTATGGAGCTGTCTGTGGTGCTGAAATCACACTTTATCTGCTGTATTTGACTGAACAGACTATGAGAGAGAGAGAGAGAGAGGGAGACAGACAGACATACTAATTCATCAACACAGAGATGTTTGGCAAAATGACCAGGACGACATTTATGCTGATATCACACCAGAAAACTGAGCCAGGGTGACAATATTCTATCCTTGAGGCATTTCAACATTGAGACATTACCTTCAGATGAAAACAGAGTTATACACGAGTAAATGAAGTGGCTTAAAACTTTCAAGCTAAACCACTCATGCCTAGAACATTGTAGCAATTGCATAACAACATGCTAAAACATTAAGAACACCATAACAACGTTTTGACAACTCTCTCAAAACTATTCGTAATACCCTAACATCATTTTAGAGAGTACTGCACATGCAAACACCACCCATGCTTGCCTTAGAAAGTATAAAAATCTATTAATTTAGTAAACATTAATCTATGTAAATAAACACTTCCGTTAAATGCTCTACTAATATTCTCACTATAATCCTACAGTGATGCTATGAAATGTAATGAACTGCACAGACATTTAGATTCTGTGTAGTAAAAAATCATAAAAAAATAAGCAATTCACACTGCTCACTTATTGGCTCTATCCATTTTTATCAGTGTACTTAATTTAATTATTAAACTTTATTTTATAGCTCAAACCTTGTAAAAACAAGTTTAAAAAAACAGCCACTGCAGCACTCTATTATGTTATGGATAACTATTTGACTATAGTATGTCTGTTTAATTAGCTGTTTATTGATTGCGACCTGCAAATGCCTGAGCACTCTGCAATCCATTACATTCAAACTTTTTTGTAAATCAACTGTAAAAAAATAAAATAAAAAAAGGTTATGCCAGAATACAATATGTTACTTATCTCTCTATAATGGCAAAGGTTTGTGCTGTTTTTGTAGTGTAGCAGTGAATCTTGCTTTGTACTGGTCCTGGGCCCGTATTCACAAAACATTTTATCTTACCACTAAGAGTTCTCCTAAATAACAGTAAAAGTTTTAAGCTAATAGTTTTATTCACAAAGCTGCTCAGACAAACTTTTACTAAGGAATAGAGAGAAGTCTTAAGCTAAGAGTAAGGGCAGGGTTGATCTCGTTGCTATGGATGATGTCAGCATGCTTAGTAACTATGCACACAGTGATTGGCTGATAGTCTCTGTCAGAGATTTATTCATAGAAATATTATAATATTATGTTGCCATATTCAAATAAAGATTTAAAAATAAAAATGTTAATTGCCACATTCAAATCAAGATTTTAAAATGCAGGCTAAGTGTCACTAATTAAAGTCTCTTACATGTATGCTTCTTGTAAACAATTAGTGAATATGCATACAAACAGCCTTTTAATTAACAGAGTAGAATAATCATGGCTGATAGTAAGACATGCAAACGTAAAAGAAAACCAAACTGGATGCAAGAAGAGCTGTTATTTCTTGCCCAACTGGTTAATGAAATCAAGGATATAATCAAAGGAAAATCTGGAGTAGGGATCACCTCCAAAACCAAAGGCGTTACCTTTTTAAAAGCTCATTATTATCATCAAATGTTTCTAAAATGTTTACGTTCCGAGACAGATTGCTTGCAACAGCCATTTTAGGATTGTTGTGGCTTGATCTTAGTGACTCAGGACTCCTCTTCACTACTCCTAACGTTTCACAGATTTAGGAGCTAGTTTTAGAGCTAAAACCCTTTGTGAAATACTCTTAGAGCAAAAATGTAGGAGTCCTAAAAAATTATTTTTTATATTTTCTCCTAAATCGGTGCGTTATGAGCTACTCGGGTTATGATGTTTTGTGAATACGGGCCCTGGTCACATTTGTCCCCATTTGCAGCCTAACCATCAATGCTAATAATGTTATATTTGATTGAAGAGGAGGGTCTAAGGATGCCGAAGATGTGACGAGCTTAGACTGTCCTCTTAGACTGACCAATCATAACATGATTAGCTAGCACACATCAAAAACAGACAGTCGTGACATGTTTGCCATCACGACGCACTTTCAAGAGCTTAAGGGTGATTGCTTTTCTCTTCTAACACTCATCTACATCCCGACATTCGGACAAGCAAACTCAAAACTCACAAGCGATTGAGGACCTAATGTGGTTTGTTTTCTAAAATCTCTAGAAGGCAGATTTTGGGTCATCTATAGACCAATATAAGTGTTCTAATTCCTCATGATATCTGGAATATTCAGGAAATCACTTGATTGTGAAGTGATTGATCTGCATCTGCACTGATCCGCAACTTGTGTGTTATCTGTTGAAATTTGGCTAAGAGACTGTGCAATAAAAATTACACTCCAAAATATGTTTTGTAAAATAACGTAAATGTGATATGTCAGGGAACATCTAAATGAAAATCAATTTTCTATTATTACGTCAAAAATATTTAATATGACTAAATCAACTTGACTACATCAAAAAATTATGATTAAGAGTAACAGGAAATCACGCTGCAGTTTTTTTTTTTTCCTGTGAAATTTTTCTATTGAAACAGGAATTTGATAGAGGGAGTAAATGACTTTAAAGCTACTGTAGATATGGGTGAAAAGCCAAGGGGTCTAAACGCGAGCTCTGCTGCAACAACTTTCACATTTTACTGTGTAATTAATGAAAACAGTATTGCATGAAGAGCTCAGTTCAGTGAGAGTGTTTGTAACCTCACAGATGAACATCTTGCAGTCACATATCTAACAACATGCCATTTTGATGTGCTTACGATGTTTTATTGCTATCAAAGTGTTTATTCTTGTCAGTCCTGACCTACACTACCCACTGTAGTTGCAGCTGTCTTATGTATCTAAGCAACCAAAACAAGTATGCAGTACACACACTCACACACTTTCTCGAAGGTTATGTGATATAACCTATAACGGGCATATCTAATCCTCTGTGAAACAGGATATGTCACTCCTCATAGCACAACCTTGTCTGTGATCACCCCTGCTTCAAACACACACCTATTTTCTGGTTCCTGGCACCTAATACCAACTCATTCCCTTTCTAGCACTTGCATACAGGCGCATACAGTGTTAATAATGGAAATTAACTCACAAATTCAGTGGCTGTTATTTTCTCCGCTATATGTCATCTGACAGCTCAACATAAATATGAATACACACTAATTCTATGAATTTTAGATAATGCAATTCATATCCAACAAAGACAGAGAACATGCATGTGAATACTTTTAAACTTTCGTTTTTAGAGTTTAGGTTCTTTCTGACTTGAATAATTAAATAATTCCTACAGTTAATTTAGATATGATGCAAATGTGGGTTAACAGTTTTTACACGGTAAATAAACTTTTTTTTTTGTGTCTATAAGGTTTAAATGAGCAATCATGAACACAAATGTATAAATGTATAGGCTAATGTACTGTAATTGTGGTTATTATTGAGTATAACAAACAAAATGTCAAACTCATAAATTAAAAAAAGCACTGAAAGCAAATGAAACAAACAGTGAAGAATTAAAATGGAGACTGACCTTATATGAAAATGGATCACTGGATCATCTTAAAGTTCTCCTCTGTTTTCAGTAGATCATCATGGTTCAGTCATTTTTTATGTACGATCATTTCTGCTTGAATCCATTTTGCATCAAACTTCAGGAAAACTGTGATGTGATTTAGAGTCGACAAGGCTTTATCGTTGTGAATTCATAAGCAAACACGTCCTTTTTCTTGAAGTGCTCCCTAGATTTCATATGCAATTGAGTTTTAAATTTGAGAGTGAAAAAATATTGCTTAAAAAATACTGATAGCCATAAATGACGCATTAACAGTATTTTAAACTAACTACAAAAGTGGTGTTGATTGAGACCCTAAAGACCAAACAATTATTTTACAAAGATATGTACATTTGTTTTTAAGTAGTATGTTTTAAAAGAAGAAAACCTATTTTGGCTTTTCACTTGAATCACTGGGCAACAATGAACAACATAAGAGGTTGTGAAAGAGTTAAGGCCTGTCATCCAAGCATCACAGCAGTTCTAAATATTTTACATAATTGTTTTTTAGCATTATTTTGTGTGTTTCTGAAAAAGACATTATAAAAGTAATACTTAAAAGCTGCTGATGCCCAGGAGATTAACAGATTAAAATGTGCTTTAAAAAAATAACTGCAACTTTCCAGGATTTTAACAGTGTGATGATCCTTGGATCATACAGAATTTGGGTGCATTAACTTAGTGGATATGAATGGCCTAAAAGTTTCTGTTTCTTGGGAGCATTTAATATCCGGTTTATAATGTTGGTCTTCTCAAACATGTTTCTTCCACACTGTGTTCTCCATCTCTTGCGTTTGAGGATTTCTTCAACACACGTTCATCACATGGGCTGGAAATGCCACCACTATGCTCTTCTCTGAGAGATGCCTACTCCTGGTCAGTCTCCCTGAGATAGAAATAATTTAAGTTGGAAACAATGATGGGCACCGGTCGTGCAATGGGGTAGAGATGGGCAAACTAGAGGTCCGTTTCTCGAGTGTCCAAGCAAAAAGTATAAAGGGAGCGTTTAATATCCATTCTGCTGTTAGCTTTCATGTTAGTCTTCTCAACTGGAATGTTTGTTTCTTCATTATGCTCTCCATCTTTTGAATTAGAGGTTGATGATTTCCTCAACCCATGACGTTCATCACATGGGTTTGAAGGGCCACCATTATTAGGCTCTTCTCTGAGAGACGCCTGGTCTTGGTCAGTTTCTCTGTGGTAGAAATAGTTGAAGTTAGACACAATGACAGGCACCGGTAATGCAATGGTCAACACCCCTGCGATGGCACACAGCGAGCCCACAATTTTTCCCCCCACAGTCACCGGTCTCATGTCACCATATCCAACTGTTGTCATGGTCACTACAGCCCACCAGAAGGCATCTGGGATGCTGGAGAAGTGAGACTCGGGTTCATCTGCCTCAGCGAAGAAAACAGCACTGGAGAATAATATGACACCAATGAAAAGAAAGAAGATCAAGAGGCCCAGCTCTCGCATGCTGGCTTTTAGAGTCTGGCCCAGGATCTGAAGCCCCTTGGAGTGTCTAGACAGCTTAAATATGCGAAACACCCGAACCAAACGAATGACCCTCAGTATGGCCAGTGACATGGCCTGCTGGCCATTATTGTGCTCCTGGCCCTGCTGCTCCACCAGCTCTGTGCCCAAGGTGATGAAGTAAGGCATGATAGACGTGATGTCAATGATGTTCATGATGGTTTTGGAGAATTCAGACTTACTAGGACAGGCGAAGAAGCGCACAAAGAGCTCAAAGGTGAACCAAATCACGCAGGTGGTTTCAATGATGAAAAACGGGTCGCTAAAAGTGAGCGATGGACGCTCTTGAGTACCATTGATAGCGCGACTAGTCACTGGAAGCTCTCGCTCGTCGCGAAACTCGGGTAAAGTTTCCAGACAGAAAGTTATGATGGAGATGGTTATGACGATGACGGAGACAATAGCTATGCCTCGTGCAGGACTAGAGCTTTCAGGGTACTCAAATATGAGCCATACCTGTTTCTGAAACTCATTCTGTGGTAACGGTTTCTCTTCTTCTTTAATAAAGCCCTCATCCTCGCGGAAACGGTCCATTGCTTCTTCTCCCAGCTGATAAAAGCGGATTTCGTCTGCAAAAACGTCGATTGACACGTTAACAGGTCGTCGGATTTTCCCGCCGGACTGATAGAAATAAAGAATTCCGTCAAAACTCGGTCTGTTGCGATCAAAGAAATACTCGTTCCTGAGGGGGTCAAAATACTTTATTCTCTTGTCCGGGTCTCCCAGCAAAGTGTCGGGAAACTGGTTCAGAGTGCCCAACTGTGTCTCGAACCTCAGTCCGGCAATATTGATAAGAACTCGTTCGTTGTTCTCATGGTCCATATCCATGTCCAGAATGCCCTCATCAAACAAATGGGGACTGTAATAATCCACCGTATTCTCAGTGGAGCCCATCATTGTGTTGTTCATGTCGTTCATTTTCCATGAGCTCTGTTGTGGACTTCTCGAATATAGTTCTTTGTTGTGGACCAAGCGTGGATAATCCAGGGAGTTTTGGTTTTGGTAGGGTTCTCCATCACTGCCTCCTTCACCCCGCTTGTCAAAGCTCACCAAAGCTATCTCCATTTCCAAGCCATTAAATATTCAGTAAGAAAAGACCTGTAGAATTCAAAACGAAAAGCCCCTCGTACATCCACACTCGTTTTCTTTGCCGCTAGATTATTTTCTTCTGCTGCGGATAAAGTGCACTACAATCCAAACATCCTCCCATCACTCTGGTAAATACATGTGTGCGCGCTGAGCGTAAATACTGGAGTGATTCCCAGGCGACTCGGTTCTGTTGAACAGATTATTTTGAATGAACCGATTCGCCCGCTTGTCAAAGCTCACCAAAGCTATCTCCATTTCCAAGCCATTAAATATTCATTAAGACAAGACCTGTAGAATTCAAAACGAAAAGCCCCTCGTACATCCACACTCGTTTTCTTTGCCGCTAGATTATTTTCTTCTGCTGCGGATAAAAAAGTGCACTACAATCCAAACATCCTCCCATCACTCTGGTAAATACATGTGTGCGCGCTGAGTGTAAGTACTGGAGTGATTCCCAGGCGACTCGGTTCTGTTGAACAGATTCTTTTGAATGAACCGATACGCAAAGCGTTGGTTTATCACTCGACTGCAAGGACTTTCTGTGGTGGGTGGAGTGGAAACCAAGTCATATAGTGATAAACAACGCTGTAAAACTAAATGTATATATAATAAGAAGATGCGAATCCCCGCGTCACACAAATGAACTAAATCATTACAGCGAACCATTTCACTGAAATTAATTGTGTGTGGCATCTGTGCTAAATTAGCATACATTCACACATGAGTTGACAACATTTCGCCTCGGTCTAAGTTGCATCACCACAGTTCTTGTGTGTGTTTGAATAGGCTATGTGATTTTCTGATTTTTTATTTTAAGAGACAGTGCAATATTTAACTGAGCACAGATAAATTACAGGGACGATTCGTGTAGGTGCATCAATTAAAAACTGATGGTCATTTTTACTTTATTCTCACAGGACCAAGACTTTATTTATTCTCACATGGACCACAGACATTTTTAGTTAAGTAATATGGAATCAGGGCCGGCGCTAGCTATAGGCAGAGCAGGCGATTGCCTAGGGCCTCAGGCTTTGAGGAGGGGCCTCCATAACCGTAACATCCCCTATATGCTAGTCCACCAAGACGGGCAGCAAATTCTAGCTTCATTGTTCATTGGATATAGTTGAATTGTCACTCATCTGCAATTAAACCATTTATTGTTGCTGTTTCAAAGC
Organism: Sinocyclocheilus rhinocerous; assembly: GCF_001515625.1. Lineage (NCBI taxonomy): Eukaryota > Metazoa > Chordata > Actinopteri > Cypriniformes > Cyprinidae > Sinocyclocheilus > Sinocyclocheilus rhinocerous. Next base: position 264,734 of record NW_015624569.1, on the reverse strand, counting down.
GGGTCCCCCCTTCTCAATGTTTGCGTAACGAACGCATCCTTCAGGTGCTGCGAACTGTGCGATGCAAGCGGCTAAATAGACATGCAAAGAAGTACAGCTCCTAATGCAGGTGTGTGAGTTGTCGTCGTCTATTTTAGAGTGAATGCATGTATTCTAAATATAAACTTGTTCTGTCGATCAGCGTCATTTCTGGAAAGATCATTCACCGCTTTACTACGAGTTTAAAAAAGCGCGAGCGCCGTTGACGCGCCAAGACGCGACGCTTTGAATTTGCGCGTACAGTGAATGGCATCGCGTCGGGAGCTGACTATCAAAATAGCTACAAAAGTAAAGGCAGATAAGTTTGTATTCAAAGTTAAAAAGCAAACACACTAGAACATTTTTTAATGTTTCAAATAAAGGATCTCATATGTATCTTCTAAATTCTGCTGATGATACTACATTACTGCTTATAATTTCAGTTTCAACTGAACTAGAAACTAGAACTACAAAATAACTTTTTTCTGCTTAGTAGTCTTTCTCTTCCACTTGATTTGTGTGTGTGTGTGTAGTATTTAAGGTAACAATGCAATGCATAATATCATATTATTGATATTAATAATATGACAATATCTGTAGTCAATATTGATTAAATTGGAGGGGGAAATCCTGCCCATACCCAGCTAGGGAAAAAATGATAAAAGCACTTATGTTCATCTACTGAAGTGATATTCTGGAACTGTGAATAAATTGAATAAAACAGCAAATAACAACAACAATAACATCTTCATCAAACAAAAAAGAGATTACCTTAGATAAAGTTTGATTAATATACAGTACCAGTCAAAAGTTTGGAACCATTACTATTTTTTATGTTTTTGAGAGAAATTTCTTCTGCTCATCAAGCCTGCATTTATTTGATCAAAAATACAGAAAAAAAACGGTAATATTCAGCAAGGATGTGTTAAATAGATAAAAACTGATAGTAAAGACATATTGTTATAATATATATATATAATTTTTAAACAACTGCTTAATAATCAACAAATCCTGAAAAAAGTATCACTGGTTATAAAATAAACATTAAGCACTGTTTCTAACATTGATAATAATTCAGCATATTAGAATGATTTCTGAAGGATCATGTGACACTGAAGACTGGAGTAATGATGCTGAAAATTCTGCTTTGATCATAGAAATATATTTCAAAGTATAGTAAAATAGAAAACCATTATTTTAAATTGTAATAATATTTCACAATATTATTGTTTTTTTCTGTATTTTTGATCAAATAAATCCAGGCTTGATGAGCGTAAGAGACTTTATTTTAAAAAAATTAAAAATAGTCAAACTTTTGTACTGGATAAGTAAAAATATGCAAAATGTAAAAATAAATGTTGTATAAACAAAAAGGTTAGGGATCATATTTGTTTCAAGCGCTTTTTATTGGGGGTGGGGCGCCTCCAACATGAATTTTGCCTAGGGCCTCCTAATGTCTAGAACCGGCCCTGTATGGAATTACACACAGTTTAAGCCCCACATGAACAAAAAACTTGTTAAGCCTAAATGTGACAATGTACTACCAGCTACCAATTTTATTTTCAAAATCTGGAAGATTTCCTCCCACTAGGATAAAACTATGGCAACAACACTTCTGACTGACTTACTGCTCAAGACACCTGTGAAGCCAGCTTGATGACTCAGGTCATTAACATACGTGTTAGACATAAAACTTTGAAATTCTTCCTCAAACATCTTAACATCTTTGACAAATTAGCAGTCAGTACCCATGCAGATAAATTTAAAACGTAATTAGGCCTAATTTGGACACAATTAAACATGAAAAAGTTATCTTCGATAATTATATTTAGATATAGGCTACAAATGTTACACAGTGCTCAATACACAATATGTGGTATTTTACTAAAATGTTACTTTTTTTAAAAACTTTCTTTCATTAAGGGTGAGACAGTTACACCACCTAGATTTTTTAATTAAAAAACCAGAAGAGGTCCATTCCTGAAGCCCTAATTTACCTGAATTTACTCTACACACACACACACACACACACACAAACTGTTTTACAAATGCCCTGCACGTCTTGCCTTGTCTTCATGGGTTTATACAGCTCTATTTATACTTTTACTATAGCATCCTGGCTATAAAGTACCTGTATGTAAATCTGTATATTACTTTTGGATGATTTTGGTCATTTTAGGTACAACGTTTAAAATCCAGAGAACACAATCTCTCAGTCACGCTCGGAGAGGCACGTCCCTGTTATCATGAGATTTTTTGAGCTGAGAAGCTGTGATATCTTATAGAAGTGCTTTATCCCTCAAACAGTGCATCATTTGCCCTCTCCATATGCGGAACAATCTGCCTGTGTGGAAATAAAACACAAAGACTGCTGCTTAAATGATAAAGGCTTAAAAAAGGAATGAGCCATTTAAGTGTAAGATGTAAGAGAGGTCCATTCCTGAAGCCCTAATTTACCTGAATTTACTCTACACACACACACACACACACACACAAACTGTTTTACAAATGCCCTGCACGTCTTGCCTTGTTTTCATGGGTTTATACAGCTTTATTTATACTTTTACTATAGCATCCTGGCTATAAAGTACCTGTATGTAAATCTGTATATTACTTTTGGATGATTTTGGTCATTTTAGGTACAACGTTTAAAATCCAGAGAACACAATCTCTCAGTCACGCTCGGAGAGGCACGTCCCTGTTATCATGAGATTTTTTGAGCTGAGAAGCTGTGATATCTTATAGAAGTGCTTTATCCCTCAAACAGTGCATCATTTGCCCTCTCCATATGCTGTGTGGAAATAAAACACAAAGACTGCTGCTTAAATGATAAAGGCTTAAAAAAGGAATGAGCCATTTAAGTGTAAAATGTAAGGAGAGAGATTATGAGTTGAATGAGTCAAGCGGGTAACAGGTGACAGAGAACTGTATTAACACTGAATAAGGTGGCTGAAGACCTGCTGCTGCTTCTCTTATTGTACTGCTTGATCTCCTACAGCTCCTGGCAATCGCTGCATTCTGTGATAAAATATGACTCAGATGACCTAATCTGAATTCACGCTCTAAAATAATCTCTGCAGCTATATAAAACAGTTTAAAAATACAACTGAAAGCACCTTATTCTCTGCGTGTGTAGTTTGTTTCTCCCATTACTTGTTAAAACAGACATATAAGTGCCGTGACCCCTAAATCACGGTCAAGCATTCACTTAAAGTTTGAAACACTATCAAACACATATCAGCGGAACAATCTGCCTGTGTGGAAATAAAACACAAAGACTGCTGCTTAAATGATAAAGGCTTAAAAAAGGAATGAGCCATTTAAGTGTAAGATGTAAGGAGAGAGATTATGAGTTGAATGAGTCAAGCGGGTAACAGGTGACAGAGAACTGTATTAACACTGAATAAGGTGGCTGAAGACCTGCTGCTGCTTCTCTTATTGTACTGCTTGATCTCCTACAGCTCCTGGCAATCGCTGCATTCTGTGATAAAATATGACTCAGATGACCTAATCTGAATTCACCCTCTAAAATAATCTCTGCAGCTATATAAAACAGTTTAAAAATACAACTGAAAGCACCTTATTCTCTGCGTCTGTAGTTTGTTTCTCCCATTACTTGTTAAAACAGACATATAAGTGCCGTGACCCCTAAATCAAGGTCAAGCATTCACTTAAAGTTTGAAACACTATCAAACACATATCATTATGTATTTAATATGTAAGTGTGTGTAAAGACGGCAAATTATCAGATCTCTGAATTAGTTTATCAGTAATGTTGGGGAGTAACTAGTTACATGTAATGGAATTATGTAATCTAATTACAAAATAAATGTAACTGTAATCTGTTACACTCTTAAAACAGATGTGTTAAAAACAACAACCTGTGTTATATCTTATCACACCTGTGTGTCTAGTTAAGGACAACACATTCTGTGTTAATTTTAACTCAACCAGTGTGTTAATCTTCTTAACACAGGTTGATAATCTTCAAATTACAAAATACAAAAAAAAATCTATTTTAAAAAAAATATATATATTTATTAAAACTTGACTGCTACATTTATATTCACATGTCATTTGAATACTGATTAAGAATAGTATTAACATTAATAATACAAAAAGTAGTTCACAAGCACTGTAAGAATGAACAACATCTACCCCGCTAGAAATGTAATGTTCCCAGAACGTTCTCAGAAAAACAACACAATATGTGTTAACTATCATCCAATCACATTGCTGCTACGTCACTCCACAAGCTGTTAAGCAAATTCACTCCTCTTTTTTCATCGGTGGATGACGTGGATGCACTCATGTCAGGTATATGGATTTCCCCACTAGAAATGTAATGTTCCCAGAGCATTCTCAGAGCGTCCCGCCGGTGTCAATGACGTTCCCAGAACGTTTCCCGAGATGGTCATGATGAGGAGCTCTTTAAAGGGTTGGGGGACGTTATTTGGAGGACCTTCAGGAATTAACTGCTCAGAGTGTATTTGGTCCCACAATACAGTGTGTTAAAGTAACACTGAAGCAGAGTTGAACTTAATGAGAATGTTAACAAACAGAATTACTGAAGGAAGGAGAAACAGAAAAAAAGAGAGCGAGATGAACAGAAACACAACTACAACTGACTTAGTCACAGCCTTAGAGAAAATCAACTGAAATAAAACACATTAAATCTCTCAAGATCTGAGCAGAGGAGGATTAAACCACTCCACAAACAGCATCACCAGCTTCACTTATTACTAACCAGTTTGACTAAAAAAGTTATTTAGAATGGAGGTTTAGATGTCGAATTTTGGTTTGAATTTACCAAGGCGATCAGTGTTTGCTTTAGTTGGGCTCTTGACCCTTTACTTTATTACATTAGTTTTTCTCTGGCTGCTGTAAATCTGTGTTTGCAAAACACATTTATTACGACAAAAAAAAAGTCAGAAGAAAACATGATCGGTCGGTTTTGGTTGATCAGTGATTAAAATTAATGTTTTAATCAGATAATTTGATAGATTAAAAAAACAAAACACTTTGCACAAGACATTTTGAACATCTGTGCAACTATAAGTGCAAACATTCATCAAGAATCAGCATATCAATCTCAACCATGGTGACAATAAACAAAAAGCTTCATGCTGCAGTGCAGCTAGTGTTTGTTTGTTTTTTGTTGTTTTTTTGAATGAATGCATTGCAACATGAATAAATTATGCGCCTGAACTGTCTTAGTATTTTCTTTTATTCTTACTATTTGCTTTAATTTTTGCTATTTTTGTTGTGACTTTTTAGTAGCTTGCTTTGTGATGTTCAAAGATGTTTATCTGAATATTTTGTTGATTGTCACCATTGTCGAGATTCATATGCCGATTCTTCATGTCTATGTGTGCCATAATCAAAAACTTCTTGTGCACAATTGTTTAAATTGTTCAAACACTGTTAAAATTCACCCTGCAGAAACAAACTATAAATATAAATTCTATATTCAACAGTGTAAAATGTAACCCCAGCCACTACATGATGATTGTTTCCAGTATCATATTTTCTCCAAATTTTCTTTGTTATATTAATGTGCTTTGTAAACACAGAATTACAGCGACAAAAGATAATGTTGTAAATTTAAGGGTCAAGAGCCCAACTAAAGCAAACACTGACCACAATGATGGTGATGGTGATGTTTTGTGAAGTGAAACTAATAAATATTTTTTTTTTTTGAGGAGGCACTGCCATTCTGCCCCCATATATATTTACACAGCAAAAAGCTTTAGTCTTCTGTTGCTTTAGCTTCCTTTAGGCATTCTGAATGAGCGGTAAGTCAACAGAGGTTTAAAGAAGCTCTTTTTCTTGTTTCAGCGGGAGCTGAGAGTGCAGCAGATGCCGAGGGCTGAAGTCCGAATGCATGACTTTTGTGAGGGACTCTAATCTGCACACGTGACACAGCTCTTCTCGTCATGAGAGTGCGCCCGGAGCAATAATGCCAGTCTTCAGTGAAATGCAAATGCAAATAGACGCAAGCTCTGGACATGATGGAGAGATGACTACAGCTTGGATGATGGCTGCTTCCTATTTATGTACGTCCTATTTAAAAGCGTCCAGTGCATTTGATGACAGTGATGGCTGTATGTATGTTTATCTACTCATCCAGCTTCATCTTGAGAGAATCTGCATGTTCTTGACTCATATAAAGGTTTTGTCCGCAGGCCTGTGCTAATATAAAAGCACACAACAGCAGCTAATGTGTCAATTGGCCTCTAGCCGCATTACAATTTCATGCACTCGATACAATTTTCTTATCGCATGCATCTTTTTCACCAACCCCAAACACCATAACTACACTATTAAAATATTATTTTAATTAATTTTACTGAAAAATGTTGCAAAGATGCTACAGTAAAAAGGCGTTGACTGGTTAATAAGTTATCTTATACGTAGTATATACAAAAAAATTTTTTTTTAATAAATATGTAATTGTAAAAAGCATATTTTACTTATGAAAGTATGTTTACACCTCTGACTAAAAAAGATAATTGTGAGAAACTTTAAAATAACCTTGAGAATACAATACAATATTTATCTATAATGTGCAAAAAACAACAAGGTTGGCCAAAGTGCTGTACAAAAATAGAATTACAAGAAAAACAGAAATACTGTTTCTTGTATGAGATCATTGTTGGCTTAATCATTGCATTTCAATGATTAAACCAGTGTGCAAGGAATATTGAAGGCCAGAGAGTATGTATTTAAAGCAGATTTAAAAACAGAAATAAAAGACAAACAGAACGTTTGATATTTTTTGTGAAACCGTAATTTCATTATATTTTTATTTTTATGTATTATTTTTTTTAATGCTGAAGTGGAATCAGGCTTTCATATTTTATTATGATTTACAGTAAACATAACCAATTTTTGAAGAAGAAAAAAAAGAATTGCATCAAGCTGAATTTGTTGTTCCTGTTTACGACACTGCCAACACCAAGTTTGTGTGGTTGTATATAAGTATGTCTTAAATTCCAAAAATATATATTTTTTCAAAACAAACATATTAACATAATTATAAATTTTGACAGGATATGCTTTTTATTATTATTTTAGATTTTTTCCACATCTAATTCAATTTTTTTTGTATTTACATAAAATTTCATATTTTCATATTGCATTTATTGTTAAACAGAGAGAGAGAGAGAGAGAGAGAGCGAGAGAGAGAGAGAGAGTGTGTGTGTGTGTGTGTATTTGTACATGCTGAGTAACCGTCTGTGTGTATTTGTGTCTGCACAGGGACAAATGCCACTATGCCAGATTCATACAGTATGCAGCGTCTTGTGCTTACACAGAGCTCTTGGGAGATTTTGTTGCGAGGAACGAGGGAAATAGTAACCATAACAACAGGTAACCACTAACAACCAGCGTTCATCATGTTGAGCACCCTGGTGAGCATCTCTAATTGCAGTGGAAGAATTCAGTTGTTCAGATCAGCAGGCTGGAGATGGTGATATCCATGAGAGCAAGAGCACAGCTCCCTTCCAATTCATGAGACAAAACCAAACATGCCCTACAGGTTTGTTTGCCATTAGATTGTTAAAAAATAACAGCTTGACTGATGTGATCACTACATACATAGCAAATCTCAACTGCCTGGTTATTTTTTATTTTGTTCAAAAATACAATCCACAGAGGCAGAACCAATCATTGCAATACAGTCACATATCATTTGCCATAACGGGTGCAGAATTTTCAGTTCTTATGATCAGGTTTGTCAGTCTTCATGTATTCAGATGGAGGAGGAACAAGCCAGTATTGATGCTTTTAGTTGTGCATAGTCGTGTTTTCATGCATTCTTGGCAGACTGTTTTATCCAAAGAAACTTACATTGCAAAGGTGTACATTTTATCAGTTCATGCATTGCTTATGAATCAAATTAAATGACAATGGGATTGCTGGCACTATGTTCTATTGTGTTTGCTGAATATACATCATGCTTTTAGTCATTTTAGCAGTTTAGCTTCAATAAATGTAAGACTTCTGAAAGTTACACTATGTGTTAATTAAAGAAGTCATGACATGATAAATCAAATTTTCCTTGATCTTTTGGCATATAAGAGGTCTTTGTACCATTAAAACATCCTGCAAGTTTCATAGCTTAAAATGTCCTCCTCATTATAAACAAAGCATTTATTTAATCAAGCTCCAAAAATGGCTCATTTTGGATCTGAGGTGCAAGATGACGTCACCTGGGCACAAACATTTGCATAAACACTGCCTCCAGAGCACGACATTGAAGAACTGTCGTCTTCTAACCATAGGCCCCGCCCACCGGCGTTCAATCACTTAACGGCTGACACTTGATCACACGAGTGTCGCATTGCGTCAAAAGCAAATAGAAATTACAATCACTGCCGCTATCTTGTCTACACTGGATACAATATACAGATGCGTGTTCACTTTCTGACAGTCCACGCGCTTGAGTCGTTCAATAGGACAAATGGAGTGAAAGAACATTCTCTTTGAAGTGTTTGGTTTAAAAAGCTAATTCGCGTCTTTGTACGGATATCAGAAGCATCCCAGCATTTTTAATGGCATCCTGGATCGTGTTCGGAGTATTTTGTTTTGTAAACGAGGCACAGTAGAGTTCACAAAGAAACATTTAGCGAGGGGGCGTTGATACTGTTTCCTATGCAATGACGTTAGCCAATCATAACAGTGGCTGATTACTGACAAGCCTCAAAGGACCCGCCCCTTAAAACAGGTCGTTTTAGACAGAGGGTGAGAATGAGGGTTGAAAATAATCATTTCTCCACATATTTATTTTTTGTGTGCAAAAAAAACTTTACCATTGTAAGTAAACCTAAAGGAACATATTTAAATAATAATAAAAATAAAAAATCCATGTCAAGACCGCTTTAAATAATACAATGAAGTCTTTTATCTCAAAAAACGGAAATACGTTTCTTCATGCCACGAGTCCTTTAAAACACTAGGCTACTATCTGAAGCCCTTTCAGTGCACTGAGTCAAGACAGAAGTCGGAAAGAAAAAAGTCTTGAAGTACCTGCAGGGAACAGAAGAGCGGATGACTAACACTGACCATCATGCACTCAGAGCAAACAGAGAGAGCCCGTGGCATCTGTGCACTGAGAGAGAGAGTTAGCCGGTAAGGGCTGGTCTGAGTGCACTGCTATGAAGGTAAAGCGTCCTGACAGCAGATCTGATCTGATGTAAGGGCATATACCAACAAAACACAGCATCATTCTTAATACTCACAACACAAAATATGTTAAAAAATCATTTCTAACTATACAGTATCTCTATAGTATCATCTTAACCTTTTGTTCTTAACTGGTTGCATACTTTTTTTGCCACACTCTAATGTAAAACGTCTGGTGATGCTGATGTGAAACAAACCTTGAAAAGACATATCTTTTTAATTTGTTTTAAATTAATTCTTATTTTCTTTTAATATTTTGTACACTCTAATATATGATGAATCGTATTACTATTATTATTATTATTATTATTAATAATTGTTTTAATATATAATATTTGTTGATTTATTTTATGCTTTCATCCTGATCTGTTCCGGTTTGATGCTGAGGGGTTTTATGGTATGTCTCATGTGAGCATTACATAAAGCATCAATAATAGGAGTTCTTTTGAAGAGGCAGACGGCAGCTGCTGTCATCGCTGGGCATCCTGCCTGTTCCTGCTGCTCATGAAGGGGTTAAACCCTTCTGTGCATCACAGACGGTTGAATCATCCCTTAGTGTCAGCGGAAGGGAAATGTCTTTATCTTGCTCTAAACAAGACTAAAGTCTGTCTGCTGCACCTCTTGAAGCAGTAAATAAAGTGGCCACTCATGCACAGCATGTGTCTACGTGCTGAAATGCCTTTTACATCCAACATGAATAAAAACTGACTCAAGATATTTTGGTCAAAAAGTATTTTGATGGATTGATTAGTGCAAGTTATTCCAATCTTTTATCCAAATGCTCCACCTCTAAAAAAAAGACATTCCTTTTCTGATGATGTCTAATTGACTGTGTGGGCTGGGGAAAATGAGAACCAATATAACTATAGTATAACATTTACAACTCAATCAAATCACAGATTGTGAAATGGCATTCACATTATATTTAACCTTAGTAATGTCACATATTTTGGTGATGGGCTAATGATTTTGAAATACTGATATTTCCAATGCTGACTGTCATACATTTTATGGCAAGGGTGGGCAATGACCTAAAATAACCATTATTTAATTTTATTTTAGTGTGAAAAATGAATACACATTGCAATTCTGAAGTGAGACATTTCACACCACTTAAATAATGAGATTCATTACTGTAGATTTTTGTGGAGTTTGTTAAATTAAAAATTTATTATGTTTAGTAATAAATAATAAATTAAGGTCTGATTATTTGCGGTGTATTTCATGTTATTAGTGTTCAAATATAATATTAAAATTGTAAAATTACTTATTTTATCTTTAAAAATAAACAACTTTTTTTTTCTTTTTTAAATAATCAGTATATAGTTGATAGTACTTTGAGTCAGATTAAAAAGAAAATAAGTAGTATTTTTTATCCCCATTATCTTTCCAAGTAAAACCCATCAGGATCTGACTGGATTGAACAAAGTGAGGTGTGATGTTATTATTAGTTACATTATTTAGTCTTGTTTACATTAGCAGTTAAAGGTGTTTCATGAATGGAGAAAGTTATATTTGGTGAAAAAATATAGAATCAAACATATTTCCTTGACTTTAGAACACTGATTGGAAAGTTCTTGTAGAATTCCTGGTCTTATTATGAATGATTCGCCAATGCATGGTATAAAGAATAAAAAGGTTTTTCATAATCTTTTCCAACACTTACAGTTTAGGTTGTACAGGCTATTTGATAAAATTAACCATTCAGTCAATTCCAGATAAATAGAACATTCCACTGTTCCTGTTCCCTCAGAAACAAGTCACATTACAGAAGTAAAATGGGTTTGCGAACACCATCTAACGTTAACTTTAAAGTCTACGTTGCCCCAGTGAAGAGAAGAAACACAGAGAAAGAGAGAAAAACAGGGAATAAAAGAGAAAGAGAGGGGGAGGGTTGTGTCAAGGGATTTTAATTGACAGCTTTACAAATCCCCTAGATAGACAGCTTTCCCCTCAGATTAGGAATTAAGAGGAGCGACAGGAGGAAATCATAGCCAGAGCATTCCTGCACACGCGGATGTCCTTTCCTGTCTTTCTCTTCCTGAACATGTGAAAGAGTGTGTGTTTTCTGCAGATAACACTGTCTGATCATCGCTTTTCAGTCTACTGGGATTTGCAGAGATGTCCTCATTGCACATGCAGCCGACTAAATTATGAGCAAATACTGTGTCATGCTGGATGGATTCTGACATGAACATTGGCAGATATTTCAAATGACCTTACTGCAAACAATCAAAATCTTCTTAAAACCACATGCAATATTAAGCCTTATTTTCAGAGAATGTATCTGGAACTAGGCATAGATCTAATGTATTCACTTAAATTAAACAGTAAATCTTGGTTTAATGATGTTTTGATTTTGATTTTTCATCATCATTGAAAAACGAAATGCTTTTTTGCAATTGCAGAAACTCATCATATGAGTTTTACTATGTGTGTCACAGTAAATATATTGTACCATTTGTGTATGATAAATATGGGCTGCACTGTAAAAAATGATTTTAACAGTAAAAGACTGTAAAAATGCTACAGTAAAAACCTGTTAACTGGTTAACTGTAAGTTTCCATACTATATTTGGTGAATAAATGTAATTACATTTAATTTAATTTTACAGTAAAATACTGTTAAAAATACGGTTTTTGGAAGTGAAAAATAAAAAGTCATTGTATAATTTACAGTGACAAACCGTAAATTGACACTCCCAGAATTCCCTGCATGACACTTCATATTTGATGTTTTTTTGTTGAAATAACATGTTTCTTAGTTTTTTCTTATCAGTTGTGTACATTAGGGTTTAATCTTACATCTAATGTTGTAAAATTAATGTCTATTGCATTATTTCAGTATCACGTGTGTCACCACAATTGGGTTTAGTGTTTGTGTGAATGACACTGTGTGCACCTTCTATATATAAG
>NW_015624569.1:248873-252430 GCF_001515625.1 Sinocyclocheilus rhinocerous | reverse complement strand
TGGTTTATTAACATTACATCAGTTAATGAAATATGGTTTTTGATTGTGAATTTAAGTTAAGTCTGTAAAACCTAAAATGTTGCTACCATATTTTTTACGGTGAAGTTCTGGCAACCACAGCTGCCGGTATTTTACCGTAAATTTCACAGATTTTTTTTTTTACAGTGTGTGGTTGGTTGCAGATGTCAGTCCCCTCTGAGACTGACGTAAAAACTGATGCGAGAGCCCTAAAGTCTTCCCACAGAGAGTTCAGGACAGAACTCAAGAGGATGCCCTGCTCTAAGGACTCTCTTATGTTTACAGAGACTGAGAATGATACAGCACAATGTCCCAGAACAACCCCTTCCAATGAGCAAAGGCTATATATTTGTCTGTCAAGAATATCAGACAAATGTAAAAGAGAGAGAGAACAGACACCTACATTAAGGAATTTCTGGAATGTCAGACGCAAAGACCATTTCATATAAAAAAAATATAGCAGTAGATTTTATGCTAGCATCAGTTTCGCTTATTCCTCGGACATCATTTAAATGTTGGTAACAGTTCACATGTGCAGCGTGGGAGAGGCATGAAACATCTAGCCCATCTTCTGACGCTCCATTTGGCCATGCTTGTGTTCCATATCCAGAAATGCCACTCTGGAATGCTGTAAACAAACAGGCGGAAAGACAGAGTGCACATCACATTATAACACCACCAGAAAGAATGACAAATACATGTTGTATTCGTCATTCATTCTGGTGAACTTATAATGCAGTGTTGTTGACGACTACTAACTTTCAGTGTGTGTTGAAGGTCACTGAATCATCAGTGTCCCAATATTTAGTTAAAGGCTCTCAGTCGCCAAATTAGCATTAACGATACATTATTCATGTCATAAAAGAAAAATTGTAAAAGGAATGGTTTTATTAGTTAGCATAGACTGTTAGATGATGTATAACTACATCATTATGTAGCATAACTGCATCTTTCTGTGAGAAAAAAAAGCCTTAGCACTCATTCAGAAGTAGCCGTGTAATGCTATAATGAATTAGAAACTCTTGAAAAAAAATGAAATAACCTTTTTCTTTGTCTGCTGTCTTCACAGCTCATCATAGTCACACTTACAGAGCTGTATGAGCAATCCATGAAAATGTCTTTGAGATGAATGGGATTGTAACTGTGAACAGTAAGAATCAAACACATTCATAACAGGACAACAGGACTAGAAAATACACACAAATACTGAGCGACCCCTACTGACCAGTAGGGGAATATACTCGGTAACTGGAGGTCACTTAAATGTACTTGAAACACTGTAAACCCAATTGTCTCTACCTGAATAGTTAAGTGATCTTGACTAAACATTACTTAAAATTTTGCGTTTTGGGCCCATAAATCAAAACCTAAATTTGTTTAATTTATTTTCCTACAAAATATGTATTGTAAACTTAAGATTTCAAGTGTTGTTAATTCAAAATCCTAATTTATTAAAACAGCTTTGCAAGCAGTTCTGTCTGGCAACAAGAGATCTAATGCACTGATTGGTAGATAATTACGGGTCTCTCCCCGTATTTTGTCGTAAAAAAGTCAAAAGTCAAATGACTTGCAGCAACAGAACATTAAACAGATCTGTCAGCATCTTCACTTATTACTAACCAGTTTGACTTTATTTCATACAAAATTTCTTGTTGAGAATTACAGAGGTTAAGATGTTAATGTTTTATTGAAAATATAAAGTGTGATGTCACCGTGATAGATCAGTGTCAAGGGCTCTTGACCCTTGATTTCTTAAGCATTGACCTTTCTCTGACTGCTCTAACTTCGTGTTTCTAAAGCACATCCCTTTAAAGCAACAAATACAAGAAAAAATCTGATGAGATTACATTGGCTACTTGTTGTTGATGATGTAGAAACCTGACTCAAATGTCATTAACAGGTTAAGCTACGTTAGCTGATAATTTGACATTGTTTACTGAAGTTTTGTGATTTTAATGACATCAAGTCATAAAGAAAAATGTTAAGCTGTTTTTTAAGATGCACAGAAACAAAGAATCAGCATATGAATCTCAACAATGGTGACAATCATCAAAAAGCTTTTTTAGTAGCTTATTTTGTGACGTTTAGTTGTGACGTGTTTATGATCTGAATATTTTGTCCACATTGTTGAGATTCATTTGCTCATTCTTGATGTCTGTGTATATCTGAATGATCCTGTCAAAACATTTTCTGCATAAATTAATTACTAAATAACTAAAAGATCAGAAATAGAATGAGACTGAGAATTAGAATGTTTAATGTTTTGTTGGAGTTTAAAGTGTTTCTGATGCTGCATGTTAAAGACAATAACTGTGTAGTCAGTATTATATATTTATTTAGTTTTTCTGTTAAAGTGTTCAATGACAATTTACATAAAAGTTTTTTTTTGCACTTTATTTGAATTAGAATATTTTACTTAAATTTAAAGTTTTTGTTTGGCAGCCGTCGCTGCCAGACGTTTGACCATTATTGGGCGTTGTCAAGTCAAGTCACCTTTAGCACTTATAGCGCTTTTAACAATACAGATTGTGTAAAAGCAACTGTACAGCATTAATTAGGAAAATAGTGTGTCAATAATGCAAAATGACAATAGAAAACACTCAATTTTCAGTTAAAGGCAGTTCATCATTGAATTCAGTGATGTCATCATCCAGCTCAGTTCAGTTTAAATAGTATCTGTGCAATCAAGTCGACGATACCGCTGGAAAATAAGTGTTCCCAACTAAGCAAGCCAGAGGCGACAGCGGCAAGGAACCAAAACTGCATCGGTGACAGAATGGAGAAAAAACCTTGGGAGAAACCAGGCTCAGTCGGGGGGCCAGTTCTCCTCTGGCCAGATGAAACCAGCAGTTCAATTCCAGGCTGCAACAAAGTCACATTGTGCTGAGGACTCATCTGGTTCCTGTGGTCTTGTCCCGGTGGCCGTCTAGGAGACAAGGTCTTCACTGGGGATCTGTCTCTGGGGCTTATCTAGATGTCCTGGTCTCCGCTGAATTCAGGGCTGTAGAGGTCCTCTCTAGGTCCTGATCCACCATCTGATCTGGATACAGACTGGATCTGGTGGCTACGGTGACCTCGGAATAAGAGAGAAACAGACTAATATTAGCGCAGATGCCAGATACGACGCAAAGCGAGTGCCTAAAACCCCATTAGCTGTTATAAATTCACTGTAAACCACGGCTTCATGGGGCGTATTGCTTTTATAAAACGGTTATTCCATATACGTAGTAAGGTTTCACAAAATAAAACAGAGCAAATAAAGTGTAATGGTATTACAGTAAGTACCATATATAAACCATAAATCAAGTGAACTTAAAAATTTATGTAGCATGTATAAGAGCACTAAGTGGAGTGCAGGGATTAAAGTTCTCTTTCGATACTTCACTCGTACTGCGTCTTGCTTAAGACGCATATGGGAAAAAAGTCTTTTTTCTCCTGAACTGAAGCCTTTTCATTCACGCAGTGAAACTGCACGGCCATTGGTTCGTGCAGTGCTTAAAAAACGAACCAATGGCTCGGCAGCGGAGCTTCACTAGCCT
>NW_015624569.1:247199-248541 GCF_001515625.1 Sinocyclocheilus rhinocerous | reverse complement strand
TCTATGGCGGTCCTCCAGGTCTTCCAGGCCAAAATCCTCGCATCCTCCGACGAGTCTGGCCTGGACCCCGCTACCCTCAGGGATCTGAGGAGCGCGACCGACCTGGCTCTACGCGCCACCAAGACCACCGCCCAGGTGATCTGGAGATCGATGGCCAGCCTTGTGCTCGAGCGCCATTTATGGTCGATGCTGATCCCCTTCCTCGATGCTCCAGTCTCTCCCAAAGGCCTTTTCAGCCCGGCGGTCGAAGGATTCGTGGAGCGCTTCACGGAGGCACAGAAATCGTCCCAGGCTATGCGACATTTCCTGCCTAAGCACTCCAGCTCCGCTGCTGCCTCAGCTCGCCCTAAATCTGCGCCGACTCAGCAGCCCGTGAAACCAGCACCTGCCGCCCCCGCTGTTCAGCCCGCTAAAGCGCAGCAGACGCGGGGACGCTCTCGCTCAGCCAAACGCTACCCTCCTCCTAAGTGCCAGGGACCCCGACCCAAGATTGCATTGGACCCGGCGCCTCAGGCTTCATCCTGATCTGCGAGACAGGAAGAGGATTTCAAAGGATGCTGGGCCTCATGGCGGCAGTCGGAGGCAGAATTAATATCTCACAGAGCCCTCCTCCTCAGCCACCTGGAGTGCCTGGGACTCAGGGTCAATTTTGCCAAGAGCTTGTTGCTTCCCAGCCAGCGAATTTCGCTCCTGTGAACAATTTTCGACTCAGCCCAAATGAAAGCTGTAGTCACGCCAGAACGAGCTCTGGCCATACGGAGGCTGGCGACCTCCTTCAAGATCGGTACCGCTCGCCCTCTCAAAGCATTTCAAAGGATGCTGGGCCTCATGGCGGCAGCATCTCCAGTGCTACAGTTGAGTCTGCTGCGTATGCGCCCCCTTCAGCGCTGCTTGAAACCCCGGGTTCCAGCCCATGCGTAGCGTCACGGACGCCTGCATATCAGGGTGAGTCAGGCCTGTGTATCGGCCCTGACCCCCTGGAAGAACTCCCGCTGGATGGAACAGGGCATGGCCATGGGGATGGTTCACAGACGGACAGTTGTCACGACAGACGCCTCCAACTCAGGTTGGGGGGCGCTGTGCGAGGGCATACCGACCTTCGGCCACTGGTCGAAGGCGGAAAAAGGCTTCCAAATGAAATGCTAGCAGTATGTCGAGCCTGTCAGTTCTTCCTGCCAGTCCTGAAAGGGCACCATGTGCTAATCCGATCGGACAACATGTCGGTTGTGTCCTACATAAATCGCCAGGGAGGCCTCTCTTCAAAGCGCCTCTTCATGCTAGTGGAGCGCTTCTTAGAGTGGGCTCAACCCAACCTGCGCTCGCTGAGAGCAGCGCATATACC
>NW_015624569.1:246370-246767 GCF_001515625.1 Sinocyclocheilus rhinocerous | reverse complement strand
GGGTCCTTTCCGCTTGAAGTGGCACGCGCTGCGTAGACAGATATGGCAGAGAGCCCTTGGCCGTATCACGCCCAAGTTCTCTGGCATTGTTTCACCTGTTAGCTCTCGACCCCTGGGTGTCGAAGTTACGGGAATACTCTGGAACGATTAACCAGGGCGGGTGTGACCTAGAGAGCTCAGCCCATCTTAGCCTTGGGTTATTGTTGACTTCTCTATGAGCATTAATTGCTTATGGAAGTTTATACCTGTAGTCGTTCCACTACATTAGCACGGCGTGATTGTACTATGTTCCCATATGCGTCTTAAGCAAGACGCAGTACGAGTGAAGTATCGAAAGGGAACGTACTCGGTTACTAACGTAACCTCGGTTCCCTGAGATACGGGAACGAGTACTGCG
>NW_015624569.1:243839-246257 GCF_001515625.1 Sinocyclocheilus rhinocerous | reverse complement strand
AAATGAGGGGAAAAGAAACATGTAGCACATTGTTGTTGTTGTTGTTCTGCGGCACACCAAAAATCATCCCCGCCACGGCTACAGCTTCTGAGTAACAATGTAGTGATGCCGCTCGCATAATTCACAGTCGGGTTATTAGCAGAGAACACAGAGCAGAACTTGAATTTCGGCGCGGGATTGCGGCTATTAATAACAATTCTATTCATTCCCGCAGGTTCCACGCTTATAACACGATGACAGATGACGGAACGTATCATTTGCACGTGCTTTTGAGTCTTGAGAACTCACTCGCGCGCTCTCATTTTCTGTGCGCCCACAGACCGCGATAAGGAGAGTGACAACTGTTAATTGTTATTAAGGGAGTTTGCAAATGTGATATTGATTTAATACAACAGTTCAATAAACAAGTGCTGCCTGATTTTGACAGTCACTTGCTTCATTCCTGAATGAATCAGCCATTCGAACGAATAAATTGAATGAATGATTCAGTGATAAAATTAGTGACTTGCCACTACCTGCTGGCGGACTTAGTTTCATTTTTAGCGTATAATTTCAGTTATTTAAATCATTTAATATTTCTGTATTCAAAATTTTATATTTAAAACATTAATCTACACATGAATGTAATTTAATTGCACTCATTCCACCTCTGAAGCTCATTAAACGTCTGAAAATGTACCTACAAGCCACTTTTGTGTTCTTCTGTGCCACATCTGTAGTACAAATAAATTTTTTATTAATACTAATTTCATATGATTGGTAACTTATTTGTCTTATTCTACTTCTTATATTGTTTTAAATAA
Source organism: Sinocyclocheilus rhinocerous (assembly GCF_001515625.1). NCBI lineage: Eukaryota > Metazoa > Chordata > Actinopteri > Cypriniformes > Cyprinidae > Sinocyclocheilus > Sinocyclocheilus rhinocerous. The sequence continues at coordinate 245,454 of NW_015624569.1, read as the reverse complement.
AAATTTTAAAAAGCTTATAAACATAAATTTTTTATTTTGACATAGATGAAAATGATTCCATTGCAAAGGTAAAAAGAAAATACCCCTGTAAGTCACTTTTAAGGAGTCAAATGTCACCTCATATTAGGAAGGATAATTTTTATCAGAATTTTTGATTATTGATCAGAAGGTGCTCCTACATTTTTTAAATTAGGAGGACAAGAGCTCCTAAAAAGAAACGTAAGCATAGAGCCATGTGTAACAGTATATTAGATCCGTGCATGAGGTCTTAAAGAGACAGCAGCCTAAATAACAGTGAAGACTAACCAGTGTTATTTTACAGTTGAATAATAGTTTAAAAATTAGTAAAAGTAACTAGTAAAAATCCTAGGAAACACTGCATACATTTAATAAAATTAGAAAAATGCCATTACAAAGGTAAAAAGAAAACGCCCCTGTAAATCACTTTGAGTCAAACGTCACCTCATTATTGATCAGAAGGTGCTCCTAAATTTTTTTAATTAGGAGGACAAGCTCTCCTAATTACAAGAAAAAACTGCTCTTAAACTAGGTGTGTGACAGGTATGGCTGTGGAATGGGGTTTGGCTGAGGAAACATTTTCAGTCAAAATATTTTTTTTTGCTTTAACCCCTGGGAGTGAGCTTAAACATACAAGTTTTAGGACAGCCACTCAAGTCATTTGAGGGAATGAGTTTACTTAATCAGTAAAAAAAAAAAAAAAAACACACACAGGGTCTGTAGTAACTTCAGAATCTTATATACAGTATATGTCAATTTTCATGAATCATTTCTTGTCTCTATATATCCATAATTAAATCTACAATTATCTTTCCATTGGTCTTGTTTATTACTTTTTTTCCCCCAATTATATATGTCAGTTTTGGCACAAGATGGCATCATTGCGCATGGATATACAACTACAGAACACAGGGCATGTGAATTGAAAGTTAAAATCTCTGATTTAGCATAATCACACCAAGAACCCTGTGCCAAAACATGTGTACAACGATCTAAGGAAATTCATAATAATAATAAAGACAACTAAACATCAATGTACATTCAGTGAAAGTTCAAAGTGTGGGTGCTGCAGTCTCCACCAATTTAACCAGAGCCAATACTCAATACAAAGACAATCCCCGCCCTCTACTGGCGTCATGTGGTACTGAGAACATTCAGATTTACATTTATTGCATTGACATTTATTGCTATCAGATTTGTTAATTATAATTTGACATTATTTAAAAAAGTGAACAATGGTCTGAGATACGTTTTCCATGTTTATTCTTAGAAAGGTAATAATCATTGCAAGTTCTGAAAATCTCAAATTTAAAGATTAAATCTAAAGGAAATAATTGCATATACATTTCATATACATCAACAGTATGATTACATTAATATTAATTAAATATTAATATTAACTTTTAAAATATTAAAATATTAACTTTTTTATGGAGACTGCCATCATGATAGTTTCAGGGGACATCTTCAAAATAAAGCTATATATACAGTATATATATATAAAATCATATTATATTATATTTTATTTTTTATAAATTATACTTAATATAATTTTTAAATGATAAAAATATTAAAAATATTAATATATATATATATA
>NW_015624569.1:235550-243781 GCF_001515625.1 Sinocyclocheilus rhinocerous | reverse complement strand
CAACACATTTGCATGTTCATGGTTCTCTGACGTTGGTTAATGGTCACATGGCATACAAATAATTATATATATATATATATATATATAATTACTATAATTTTACAATTTAACAAAAATTACAGTAGTTCTAATAGAATTCCCCTATTTCTTAAAAAAAGCTATATCCATTGTAACAACACAAACACAAAGTTGGAGCACACTTTATAAATATGTTTTTTTTTTTTAACTATTTAATTAAATTGTACATGATAAATTTTATATTTCCAATATAACCACTTTATTTTTGTTAAAAATGTTGCAATTGCAGCCCAGGATACCTCTATGAGGTATGTGGAGAACATGAAGATTTTGTTACACATAAACTCTTTCAAACTCAATAAAATATTTTAAAACAAACTTTTAATAATACTCATATTGTTTTCACCTGACAGAAAACAAATATGCAAACATTTGATCATTTATTGGTATTTAAAGTTTATTTCAACTATTGCTTACTAGTCAAGGAAGTGTTATTTGGAGGGCATATGTAGTCAGATGAACTTAACATGATTTACCGAAGTAGGAAATATACCTGAATTAGTGTGGGGGGGGGATTTTGAACCCTCACTGTAACTTAATTCATTTCAATCCATTCACCAAAGACAACAGATTCATTAACTGATCCTTTGTAACCAATTCTTGATAGGAGTGTTGCTCCAGGACAAACAAACTGATGATCCAGAAACATGACTTACAGCTGTACATTTTGTTGCGAAGACTTTGTGTGACTTTGGGGAATGCCTTTAAGAAAATCAGTTGACAATGCGTTGACATTTTGCATCTAGTAAGTTCTAGATTTCTGTTGCTATATTAGTCATTATTTTCCACTTATGAAGTCTCTTATGTAAGTGCATATGTAAGTCACCCACAGTGAGCTATACTGGTCAATTCTGCATGTAGCATGTCTGCAATATGAGCCTGTCGTTCTGATCAGACTAAACAAGAACATGAGAGAGAAAATGTATTTCAGATGAGATCTTAAAGGAATAGTTCACACAAATATCTTCATGTTTCCACACCAGTGTAAAAAACAAATGAAGAATGTTTTTTCTTGACTTTGTGGTGCTATTTTTGCCCGTCATGTTGTTGTGCCTCTCCGTTCTGTCTTTAGCTGGGATATATGTCATTAATGAGGTGATGACAAAAGAAGTGTCATGCATAGCTAATCTCAGCATTTGCTCATATGACGGGTCTTTACACTCCCAACCACAAGGCCTCACGGTCTAACCTGAGACTGGATCACGCAGTCTCAGTTCTTACAGAGTAAACAAGGGTTATATCAGTCATGGACAGTTGCAGTCGCCCAAAAATCTAAATTGTCATAATTTACTCATCCTCATGTCACCCAAAATCTGTCTGATGTAATTTTGAAGATTCTTTCAACTCTGTTTGTACATACAGTACATTGAAAGTAAATGGAAACCAAGGTCTGAAATTAACAGGGACTTGGGGCAAAATGAAACAAAAATTCACACAAGTTAATGATACGGGAGCAGTGTAACAATTATTTTTGTTGATTGGAGACTTTTTTTTTTTTTTCTAAATATCTTTTGTGTTCTGCAGATGGAAGTCATAAAGGTTTGGAACAACATTGGTGTCAAATTTTTATTTTTTGGATCAACTAAACCTTTACATTTTACTAAGACCGGGTGACCACTAGTGCTTTACACTTTACAGTTCAAGAGGAAAAATGGTAAGGAACAGGGAGAGCACAGGAGATGAAAGGTGATGGCAGGAGAGAGAAGGGAACACTGTGACTCATAATGTTTACTGCGGCCTGCGGTTGTCACTGTCTCTGGAGGATTCTAAGCTGTGGTGAGATGCTAATATGCAGCAGAAAAGCTAATGTGCATTTTACCTGAGCTTGCGCAAACTTGCTGCTGTTATGAGCCACTGTGATCTACCTATGCAAAGTTGAAATGTGACCCTGGACCACAAAACCAGTCATAAGGGTCCATTTGTTTTAAACAATTGAGATCTGAAAGCTGAATAAATAAGCTTTCCATTGATGTATGGTTTGTTAGGATAGGACAATATTTGGCTGAGATACAACTATTTGAACATCTGGAATCTGAGGGTGCAAAAAAATCTAAATATTGAGAAAATCGCCTTTAAAATTGTCCAAATGAAGTTCTTAGCAATGCATATTACTAATCAAAAATTAAGTTTTAATATATTTACAGTAGGAAATTTACTAAATATTTTCATGGAACATGATCTTTACTTAATATACTAATGATTTTTGGCATAAAAGAAAAATCAATAATTTTGACCCATACAATGTATTTTTGGCTATTGCTACAAATATCCAGGGTCACAAATGCACGTTTGCTAAATCAGCTTTATCTCAGTAATATAAGTTAGTTAGCTAAAAAAAAATTTGTATGTGTTTAAAATTTTTATATTTACAACATTTGATGGCCAGATTTTTACTGCATGAACTACTCTGTTCTACAGTTTACATTTTGCTAAAAACCTATATTAGGATGTTTAATGGCAGGTTTTGTTGGGACAGCTTACTCCACATCTATACAATTCTGTATCCTGTTTACTACCACAACTGGTATTCTGGAATTGAAATTACAGTTGTTGTTGTTTTCAACTGTTTACACACAAAATCTTTACTTGTCACACAATTTCTGAAACCTGACACTCAAACTGCAGAACCACACACCAAATCTGCAGAACCATACACTAATTCTCAGCCTTTGACTCACTTTTTTCAAAACACAACACACAATTCTCTATGTAACACACAAAAATCTAACAGGGATTAATATTATGGCAAAGGTGTTTGCAAAGATGTGTTTGTGATATTTTGAATGCAGTGCTTCATTTTGCATTTTGTGTGTGTGCAATTCTTGGATTTGCAGTTGAAAAAAACTGTAAAAAGTAATTGTCAAATCAGTTCTGAATTTTGGTTCTGCCACACACTGTCACAGTTCCTGTCTCAAAAACATGCTCAACCTTCACCCCATGCGACATTGTGCTTCTTGCTCTGCTCCTGTCTGACAGCAGTAATGTCTGACAGCTTTCTGCCAGCAGCGCTCATCCATCTTTGACTCACACCGATAACTTTAGCATTCCAGACCCTTCTCCTACACACACACACATATGCCATAAAATTTAAACAGCCATTTAGAGGTGTTTGTGTGTGAATGAGATTTCAGGTAGTTTGCTGGCTTATAAGGAGTTTGCTGGAAAGCTCAGTATTGGTGCTATGTATGAAAAAAAAGCTGTGTGTGAACAAAGTCTAAAACACATGTCAAACTTCAGTTGTAGAGGGCCAGTGTCCTGCAGAGTGTAGCTCCAACCAGCTCCAAAACACCTGCCTGGATGTTTATAGCAATCCTCGAGATCTTGATTAGCTGTTTCAGGTGTGTTTGAAGGTGCAGTAAGTGATGCCTGAGAAACGTTGTTGAAGTGGATGGGATCAAGCACCAAAACACACTTGCAGCCGATCACAAGTAAGGGGTGTGCTCACTCGTGCTGAGTAATGGGTTGCCTGTGTTGCATACTGTAGCATGTTTTTGAATTTAGGGGTGGAGCTATCAAGATAAGGGTGTGATCCTTTTGGGAAGGGGCGTGTTTGTTCTAATGATTTCAAATATCAACAGCGTTTCTAAGAAATTGCTTACTGCACCTTTAATTAGGGATGGAGCTAAACTAAACTAAAATTTTTGCACGCTTGTTTGACCGGGCATTGTGTTTGAAGGTGCAGTAAGTGATGCCTGAGAAACGTTGTTGAAGTGGATGGGATCAAGCACCAAAACACACTTGCAGCCGATCACAAGTAAGGGGTGTGCTCACTCGTGCTGAGTAATGGGTTGCCTGTGTTGCATACTGTAGCATGTTTTTGAATTTAGGGGTGGAGCTATCAAGATAAGGGTGTGATCCTTTTGGGAAGGGGCCTGTTTGTTCTAATGATTTCAAATATCAACAGCGTTTCTAAGAAATTGCTTACTGCACCTTTAATTAGGGATGGAGCTAAACTCAAATTTTGACACAATTTTTGCACGCTTGTTTGACCGGGCATTCGAAACAGTCAACCTAAGGTACACTGTGAAAAAATGTTTTTTTAAACCAAAATCGATAAAATAATAAAATGAAATCAATAAAATGAAGTCAATAATGTTCATAAAGCCCTAAAAATGGAAGTAAAAAACACCAAAATGTACAACATACAACTATTTTCTTACTGTAAATCTTCAGAACTGAAACTTGAGAACTTGAGAACTGATGCAGATGACTTAGTAAGAGTGTTGAGATCGATATCCTAATTTTGCCACTTCTTTTAAATAAACCTGACAAATCATTCACAAATTGATGATCCAGTCTCAATGATCCAGCAGTTCTCAAAATAACTGGAGATTATTGTTGAATATCGTCTTAAATTCCAGTTCCTTTTACAAAGCTATCATATGATTTCAAACAATAAACTGTATTTAGATGCTCGTGTGTGTGTGTGTGTTGACATTTTTTGGATTTACAGTAATGCAACAAACCACATAGTCATCCCAACAACTAAAAGCTACTTATCAGAGCTTTCACTTCAAATATAGTGTAAGTTTATGTTTTCTTGTACATTAACATAGAATTGAGTATTTGCATGTTTACATGTGTCTGTAAATTAATAAAATAAAATCCTCTTTTATTCTATTAAACTTCCTTTCATGTACTGTATTGAATCACCATAACATGGAGTCTTCCTCTGGCAATGTGTGTGAGAAGCATCTGTAGGCACTTGAGGGCAAACTCAGTTTTAGCTCTCTCCATCTACACTCACTCATTATGTAATGTGCTCTCAATATAGGTCAGGTCTGAGGCAGAGAAAAGCAGAGCTGTTAGCTATTGTTTTTAGCACTATTTGTAATTGTCCAATGTTACCCATGCAATTTGAGAGTGTTGTTTGCCTATGTTCAAAACATGCAGCTTTTGCTTTTTCAGTATATTGTAGGCCTACATACTGTATATTGTGCACAGCTGTACAAATTTTCAAAATTATAGCAAGGGGTCAAGGTTTGATTGGTTAGCATGAGCCAATTAGCTTATTATAGATTTCATAATTACATAACTGTGGCGGGAAAACTCCTTTTTGGTATGTATTTTGATGAATACAGTGTATACCACACTGTATATGTTGTAAATATTTAGTTGTATTTAAGTTTTGCCTGTAACCAACTGCTTCAGAAGCCTCTTAAAACTGCACAGTGTCCTTGTTCTGTGATTACTAGTCAAACGTCATTGCTATTTGCTAAAAATGTTGTTCACAATCCTCTAAATAAGTTACATTTGTTTTGTGTTCTCAGTAAGACACTGCACATCAGATAAAGCTCAAAATAGATAGGGACGACTGTAATATTGATTGATTGATTGATTGATTGATTGATTTATTTTTTTTCAGCTAGTGAGCCAGTTTTAGGGTTACAGTAGTATACCCTAATACATAACTACAGCATAAAGTCTCATGTGTACAGCTTTGTTTGTGAGCACTGGCTCATGTGAGGTCATTTGTGTTGTCTCTATCTTAAACACTTTCATCTGGCCTTCCCACCAGGCTAAAGTTACACCAGTAATTAGTATGTCTCATCTCCTCTACCTGCCTTCCACAACCAGCTCAGTTTCACTCCCAGCAGGTCACGCACAAGTTTGACCTCTGTGTGTGTGGGCACAATGGCAGCGTGACACTGATAAAAAAGATACAAGTCCCTGTCCACTGTCCATATGCAGTGAGTTATTGTATAATTGAATCTGACCTTTATATCAATATGCACAAGGTCATATTAGTTATCAAAATAACTGGTCTAAAAAAAACTGGCAAAACATCTACTGGGAATGTTGAGAGCTGTGTGTCTCCTGATGTCTCCTGATTTCTGGTTCCTTTCTGCCTAGCTGTTGAGTAGATTGCGACTGAAGCTCTGTGTAGCTTTGTTTTGAATCTTTATCGCACCATCATTCTTTGCCAATATATATCACCATATATCTAATGTTATCTATCATGTTAATCTGGCACCGCTAGCTTTTGATGTAAATTGCTTTCACTAGCACAACATGATAACATTTCGATAACAATACACAGAGACTCTTTCACCTAAATATCATACTATAGAGACTGTGCCTGTTTCCCGAACTAGGAAATAAAAAAAACCTTTGAACCCATTTAAGGTTAATAATTTAGTTGATGTTCAACATTATAAAAAACACATATAATAAGGATAAACAAATGATAAAGCTTGCCTTGTTGGATATTAGATCCTTTTCTACAAAAGCACTTTTTGTAAATTATATGATCACAGATCATAACCTAGATGTGCTCTGTTTGACAGAAACCTGAATAAAACCAGATGATTACTTTACTTTACATCTATCGAAGATCAGTAAGTAGTACCACAAGGCTCAGTACTAGGGCTGTTGCTTTTCACCCTGTACATGCTACCCTTGGGAAATATCTTTAAAAAAAACATGGTCCTAATTTTCATGGTTATGCTGATGATACTCAGCTCTATAATTTTTCATAGCCTGATGCAACATACCAGTTCACAAAACTAATAGAATGCTTAGTTGATATAAAAAAAATGGATGAAAAGTCATTTTCTACTACTAAATTCTGAAAAACAGAGGTTTCAATTATTGGACCAAAAACCTCCAATCGAGATGTCGTCCTCGTCCATATGAAAGAGCTGGGGTTACGGCTAAACGCCAAGAAAAGTGTACTACAGAGAACCACTTATTTGGGTGTGGTGTGGGAGTCAAGTCAAGTCACCTTTATTTATGTAGCGCTTTTAACAATACAGATTGTGTCAAAGCAACTGAACAGCATTAATTAGGAAAATAGTGTGTCAATAATGCAAAATGACAATAGTAAACACTCATTTTTCAGTTAAAGGCAGTTCATCATTGAATTCAGTGATGTCATCATCCAGCTCAGTTCATTTTAAATAGTATCTTTGCAATCATTTGCAATCAAGTCAACGATATTGCTGGAAATGAAGTGTCCCCAACTAAGCAAGCCAGAGGCGACAGCGGCAAGGAACCAAAACTCCATCGGTGACAGAATGGAGAAAAAAACCTTGGGAGAAACCAGGCTCAGTCGGGGGGCCAGTTCTCCTCTGGCCAGACAAAACCATCAGTTTAATTTCAGGCTGCAGCAAAGTCACATTGTGCAGAGGAGTCATCTGGTTCCTGTCGTCTTGTCCCGGTGGGACAAGGACTTTACAGGGGTTCTGTATCTGGGGCTCATCTAGTTGTCCTGGTCTCCGCTGTCTTTCAGGGCTGTAGAGGTCCTTTCTAGGTGCTGATCCACCATCTGGTCTGAATACGTACTTATGTTTGTTTTCTTCTAAAAGAGAAGAAAAGTAATCAGATCTAGCAGTTTTTAATGCTTTTCTGTAGGATAGGTTACTTTACCGCCAAGCAATACGAAATACCTCTAGTTTTGTTTTCCTCCAGCTGCGCTCCATTTTCCGGGCTGCTCTCTTTAGGGTGCGAGTGTGCTCATTATAACACGGTGTCAGACTGTTTTCCTTAATGTGTTCCTTGATGTGTTAGATGGCTGCTCTGTCAAGTCTTGGGTGTGCTCTTTGATAGCAATCTTTCTTTTGAAAGCCTTGTTTCTAGCATTTGTAAAACGACATTTTGCATCTTAAAAATATGAATTACTGATTTTTATATGTTGGTTGCAAAAGATGCATTTTGTCAGAATACACAGCTACATTTCATGTTCAAATAAATAACTTTAAGATTTCAAGAATAAAGTTTAAATATGAAAATGAAGTAATGTTTGGGGAATAACCATTATAGGCTTTTTACTAAAATAACATAACTGTTACGGGACAAACAAGACGTGAGACGTACGGATCCATTTGCAAGCTTTATTAAGGGCGTGGCCAAATCAGGCGAGGGTCAGGCAATGGCAAACAGGTATAAAGAAGACAAAACAAGAGCAGTCCAGTAAACAAGTGAGGGTCAGTCGACGGCAAACGTAATCTAACAGGGGCGAGACTAGAGGGATAATTCAGGTACAAAGCAAAGGTCCAGGCAGGGGCAAACAGTATCCGAACAGGGCAAGACGAGAGAGGTAATCCAAAGTACACAGGCAATGATAACAAGACGAGGAAACAGACAAGGAAAGACTAGGCTAGACTAAGAAATTTAAAGCAGGCTCCGTAACGTAGCTATCACAACTAGCGATA
>NW_015624569.1:234973-235258 GCF_001515625.1 Sinocyclocheilus rhinocerous | reverse complement strand
CTATGTGCAATCAGTGCAATGGATGATGGGATATGTAGGATGACATGCAACAGATTGTGTAGTGCGAGAGTCAATGTAATGGAAGGGTGACCTCTGGTGGTGATTGAACGGAAGTCCAGGGACAGGATTCGTGACATAGCCCCCCCCAGGAGCGGCTTCCAGACGCTCCGAACACTTTACGATTCAGGAGGGTGGTGGAGCGGAGGCGGAACAGGGGGAGGGACGGAGGGCCAGGTCCACGTGGAAGTGGAGAGACCGGGGACTGAGGCAGGACCGGCGGAGCAG
>NW_015624569.1:230430-230525 GCF_001515625.1 Sinocyclocheilus rhinocerous | reverse complement strand
CAGAATGATCAGAATGATCAGCAATGACTTGACTTGCCTTATGACGATCAACTGTGACTAGACTTGACTCATTTGTGACTTCTGTGACTTGACTA
>NW_015624569.1:229496-229976 GCF_001515625.1 Sinocyclocheilus rhinocerous | reverse complement strand
GAGAGTCAATGTAATGGAAGGGTGACCTCTGGTGGTGATTGAACGGAAGACCATGGACAGGATTCGTGACAATAACATTACAGGATTAAAGTATTAATATTTTAATATATATATATATTTTTTTTTAGATGACTGACTATGCATAGGCAGATTCCTGGGAAGAAAACAAATCTGTCACACCTATGTAACAAGCATGATCATCTGCCTGCCAGCAAGGGGTTGCACCAACTAAACGACGAGTCAACTTAAATGCTCTGCTATGACGCTTTAAGCTTGACGTCGACTAGTCGCTGGTCCTATAGAGGGCGCAACAGGATAAGAAATCTTTGAAGGACTTCCACATTTACGCTCCGTTTCTAAACAGTTAAAATGACAGATAAATGCATACTCTGAAAACGCTCCACAAGACATGTGTGATTATATTACTGGATGCTCGAAATTGAACCTCGAAACGTTTTAAACAGCTTATTGTACAGATAA
>NW_015624569.1:226092-228569 GCF_001515625.1 Sinocyclocheilus rhinocerous | reverse complement strand
CGACTAGTCGACTAGTCGACTTCAATGCTCTGCCGTGACGCTTTAAGCTTGACGTCGACTAGTCGCTGGTCCTATAGAGGGCGCAACAGGATAAGAAATCTTTGAAGGACTTCAACATTTACGCTCCGTTTCCAAACAGTTCAAATGACAAATAAATGCATACTCTGAAAGCGCTCCACAAGACATGTGTGATTATATTACTGGATGCTCGAAATTGAACGGGAGAATGCACGTTTTAAACAGCTCATTGTACAGGTAAGTTAGTCGCCGTTCTAATCTAATGCGCTGCTGACAGTAGCTCGTACATCACGCACAGATCGCGCACGCACAGAATCATTCAGCGCGGAAATGTATTGTCAACACTGTTCTGTGATTTCTCAATAAAATAGCTTAGAAACTGAAAAGTTCAAGCATATATTTCTTAATAACTAAATCCCACAGCTTCACTACTAGTAGAGAGACGCTGCCAGGTAGAATTAATTTACACACGCAATCGATCTCACTAATGCATTCATATGAATGTAATCTTTACTGTGCTACTTTATCTGTATCTGATTTAGAACGAGCAAAAATCTGTGAGAAGTATAATGACCCAAAGACAAAAGAACTGATCAAAATGAGCTGTTATAGGAGCAATAGCCATGTGGGCAGCGCTGTGTCATTTGCCATAGCTCTGCACAAGGTGTTTGTCACAGCTCCAGACTTATTTGTTCATTAATGACGTCATGAGCGACTAGTCGACTTCGACTCGACTTTCATCACATAAAAGTCGACTTTTAAAAAAGTCATTCAACCCCTACTGCCATCATCCAAGAAAAAAACACAACATTCAAAAAGCTTGTAGACTCCAAATGATCCTAAGGTCTATATCTCATCTTCTCCTAAATACAAATTTCATGGACATTTGAGTAGTCTGAGAGGTCAAATGGTCAGAATACTAAACGCTTTGAGCCTTGCAGGAAAGTTCAATTGCTGTCTGAATGAATATGAATATTTTATTACCTGATGAATCCAAGTGGAAACAGGACACCATCTTCACACATCTTCACATGACTTAGCTAGCACTGACTATGAATGAAAAAAAAAAGTCTTGAACTTTTACACTATTTTACTTTCTCATCAGTCACGGTAAGACATAAATTTTTTTTTTTTTAACATTTTAGATAATGTAGATCCAGTGTGATAACATGAACATAGGCCATGGAAAATGAAACCTGATGAGCTATTGAAGGCTATGTGTATCCAAGTGTAGAGGTCTTTTTGGTGGACTTTGTGCTTCTTCATGGACTTTAACTGCGCTTAAAAGCTGTGATGTGTAAAAACACAAGTTTCAATGTTTAATGTAACATAATTAAAAGTTTTATCTTATAAGGTTGTGACCTAACATGTTCGTTGTCTGGCCCAGATGAGCTCTGATAACAGTATTTGTATACTGTAGGCTGAGACGAGTAGAGCTCCACTGCTTGAATCAAAGCCAGCCCATTGGTTCAATCAATCAGTCAATCAATCAATCAATCCACTAGTTGTTGTCAGGTTAGATTAGGTAAGGGGGAGCTTGGAGGACAAAGCCCATTCACAAGGGTTTGGTTTCACAAAGATCTGCTCACTGATTTCCACCCGAACAATGGAGAAATGGAAGAGCTCTCAATAATTGAACAGACTGGTGGCATTACGCAACAGGCCTTACGAGTGGGCTGCCAGAGGGAAGAGTAGGGAAGCGAAAGAGAGGATGACCCAGGGAACGGGCACCTGGGAACGTGTGGGAAGAAGGTCTGTGGAAAGATTTCAAATTTAAGTGTAAAATGATGCTATATGGATGCATCCTGTCACAAAGGTCATTACGGTGCTTTCTGTAGCACTGTGATTTCACAAGTAAAGCCGTCCATGAATTTGTGCTCCTCCTGCTGTACTTCCCCATGTGCAAGCATATGTCGACATAAAAGACGTCTTATTTTTAGTCTAGTCTACAATAACTTCCAGAATGCCTGTGGTAAAGAGCACAGCAGCTTTTAGTCAGTACATTTGCATTAGGTTGTGCGTCTCTGGCCATATGTACGCAAACGTAAATGCTCGTTCTCCCCAGGCCCCAGTTTCGTTGTGTTGTGGTTGAATCACTAGCTCTTCACTCCCTCTACTCTTTTCTGCCTACCTCTCTTTCTTTTTTCACTCTCATTTTTATTCTCTCTCTCTCTCTCATCCCGTCTCTTCAGGTCTGTATATTTTTCCCTGCTTCTCTCCTCCCACGCCAACCTCACATGCACCGAGCTCAAGGCTCTGCCAAACCGTCCTGCTTCTCAAGCCATGTGCATGCATAAACACCTCAATGGAAAATAAAGTTCCTTTTCCAGCCTTGTTTTTTCCAAGCGGCAACCTTCCGGTCTCTCTGTTGAAACCAACACGGAACTGACTTAAACTGCAATTCATCGACTGGTTGCTAGAGACTGGCTCCAAAAGGGAGTCAATCCCATAGACCCCCC
>NW_015624569.1:212748-225902 GCF_001515625.1 Sinocyclocheilus rhinocerous | reverse complement strand
CGGGTGACGTCACGGACACTACGTCCATGTTTTTTTTTACAGCCTATGTTTTTTTCTTAGGGTTTGTGGCAAATATTAAACACAAAACTCATTCCTTCATGATTAATATTGCATTGATATTCAATTATATTAAACTTTGTATAATAGCTTTTAAAACTAATTATTAAAAAAAACATGAGTATTGGCTGATGTGACTAAAGCCTAATAGCTATTTTTATGAAATATTTGTTTGTTTATTTGTTTGCTTTCCGAAGAACAAGACCTTTGAATTGTTGTGACCCCATTTCCAGTTTCATGTGCTTTCATAGGGTGAGCTGTTGAACTGAAATGGAACAGAAATAACAAGTCCTTGGTGAGGCAAGACGAGGATTTTAATTAGATTTATTTATCAATGTGAATCCTTGAAGCTTCTCATTTATCCTAAAGACTGAGTTGAAATGAATTTAGAAAAACATTCTTTAAAAACTGTAAGAAACAAAAATGACTTAAAATGGTCAGTCATATCAAAGAATACACCTTATCAGCCCATGAATAGTCAACACATATTAAAATTGTCAACCACCAAAAAACAACTGAAATAAGGGTATTAGATCATTTTGATCACAATTAAATGATTTGATTGTTTAATTTAAAAAAAGAAAGAAAAGCTATTCCCAGCATTTGCATGAATCATGTCAGAGCAACGTAAGCCCAGAGCTGCCTGCATGCATAATATCAAAGTGCTTTAGTTTAATTTATGGCATAACACTTATATGATAAGCCCAACATGAAAACCAGGCCCTTTAAAAAAAAATACAGAAATGTACAGAAATACATTTCAATGCACTCGTTTATATCAAACTCTTTCATCTTCAAAAGAAAAAAAGCTAATTTTGCCCTTCATGACAACTGTGAGGGGGGTGAATTTTTTTATAACTCATCCGTTTAAAGTATATTAAGCCTTAAAGTTCTGCATTATTAGGGGCGTGGCCACTTGAGTGACAGGTGGATTGCCGCTGCTGTCACCACCGCCGAGCTAGGTGGGCGTGGTTTCAGCCACCAGCTCCACCCACGTCCCGCCTCTTTGCCCATTTTCGATTATCCGAGAGTGGCGCGCAGTGATGCGCTGCCAAGATGGCGACGGCCCGCTCCGCCCACTTTGGGTTTCAAAAATGCTCTTCAGAAACGTACGGGTGACGTCACGGACACTACGTCCATGTTTTTTTTACAGCCTATGTTTTTTTCTTAGGGTTTGTGGCAAATATTAAACACAAAACTCATTCCTTCATGATTAATATTGCATTGATATTCAATTATATTAAACTTTGTATAATAGCTTTTAAAACTAATTATAAAAAAAAACATGAGTATTGGCTGATGTGACTAAAGCCTAATAGCTATTTTTATGAAATATTTGTTTGTTTATTTGTTTGCTTTCCGAAGAACAAGACCTTTGAATTGTTGTGACCCCATTTCCAGTTTCATGTGCTTTCATAGGGTGAGCTGTTGAACTGAAATGGAACAGAAATAACAAGTCCTTGGTGAGGCAAGACGAGGATTTTAATTAGATTTATTTATCAATGTGAATCCTTGAAGCTTCTCATTTATCCTAAAGACTGAGTTGAAATGAATTTAGAAAAACATTCTTTAAAAACTGTAAGAAACAAAAATGACTTAAAATGGTCAGTCATATCAAAGAATACACCTTATCAGCCCATGAATAGTCAACACATATTAAAATTGTCAACCACCAAAAAACAACTGAAATAAGGGTATTAGATCATTTTGATCACAATTAAATGATTTGATTGTTTAATTTAAAAAAAGAAAGAAAAGCTATTCCCAGCATTTGCATGAATCATGTCAGAGCAACGTAAGCCCAGAGCTGCCTGCATGCATAATATCAAAGTGCTTTAGTTTAATTTATGGCATAACACTTATATGATAAGCCCAACATGAAAACCAGGCCCTTTAAAAAAAAATACAGAAATGTACAGAAATACATTTCAATGCACTCGTTTATATCAAACTCTTTCATCTTCAAAAGAAAAAAAAATGGTGCTAACAACATTAGAAGCCCAGATGAAAATACACATGATAATGATTCAGAACCCTGGTTATTAGATGTCTGGTTATTTTACAGATATATAGAATTTTCTGTAACATAATATATTGACAATTTTTTTTAGCATTAACATTTTTGTTTCCATCTTTATAACATACATAAATTACCTTTGCAACTAATTTTGGTCCACTGTTTTGTATGGTATTCTATTCAATTCATATAAAAGTGTTTCTCAAACTGAAGACATCTATAGTCACAATAAATAAACATCACTCTGGCATGTATTTCTTTTATACAGAACTGTATAAACACATAGTAAAAATATATTTTCTTAAAGATTTTTTTTTTATCTCAGCTATTTATTTTGCTGGCAAAGCACCACAGTTGTGATGTTTATTATTTAAGTGAATATCATAAATACCCTACAGAACGAATTAAAGGGTTGCAAAACACCTATGCTGGTTAAGATGCTGTCCTGCAAATATACACACATCCTTAACATGGACAAATCAACACACTGTTTTTAGATTCTTTATTTTGCCTTTCGCTCTTTTAGTCATTCTCGTTGCAAAACCTATAAATACATAAATTCTCATTAAAGTGCATTAGGTTTTGATAGACAACATTTACACTCAAATTAAAGGTGTTCTTTTTAGATCTCAACTCACATTGTTACGGATATTAAAAGTAATGGCAGTTTCTACCAGTCACAGTCCCTGATGCAGACCTGTGCGTATTATATAGCACTATTAGCACTTGTGCTTAGCATCACTTATGGACTTTGTAATCATAATTTTATGGACTCTTATTTTGAAATAAAGTGTTTCACCTCCATTGCATACTCATTCCCCCACCAAACCCCCTCCCACACTCCCCACATAATTTGACTGGATAATTTGACAGGATATGAAGTTTGCATTCACAAGCATACTATGCATGATCACACTGAGGTAGATCCAAAGAAACCAATGAACAAAACAAAGCCATTACAAAAGAATACATAAAGACGTTAAAAAAAACACTGCATGTCTCACATTTCTTTGTAAAGCAATGCCTGATCCAGCGAGATGAACTTCTATTGTATGTACAAGGATGCTGAGGGACCGTTTCCTGAAATTCAACCCCAGTGGTCCTGGAATATCCCTCGACACATCATGTGTGATTAGATATGCAAATGTTTTACAGTAACTATTGCATGTTGAGACACTCTATGCCAGTTAGAGGACTGAAGGCACTATTAAATTATTCATTTAAATAATAATTATTAAATATGCAGTTATAATGTATTAAGTATAATATATAATAATTAAAATGATTTAATATAGATAAAGAGATCTTATGATTAATTAAGCTTAGAACTAAATATGTACATTTAAAAAGCTTTAACAAATAAAGTCATACTTTTAAAATGTAATACTGCCTGGAACTGATTTTAAATACTTTGTTTTTAAAGATGTTAAAGAAAATTGTGCTTTTAGTGGGCAGTGGTTGTAATTCAGTAGAGTTATACTGTCGGCTTGGCTATACGTGATAAAGTTCGTATTGATGTCATGTATTAATTAAAGCAGGATACATAGTACCATATCAAACAGACCTCAACATTTCATGAAACATGCCATGATCTGCATAATTAATCAACATTCAGTTTGTATATGGTTTACAATAACCTACAATGAGCAAATAAATAAATGGTCAACATATGGTACAAGAAAGTATTAGTTCTTCTGTCACTGTCACTGAATAACTGATCATTTTTTGGGATAAGGTGCATTGCAAAATGTAAAGTCATTTACATATGCAAGTACTCTAACCCAAGTACATATAATAGTTATTCTGTCTTTTAATTATTTAATATTTGGTATCCATAGGCAGATTTAGACTACCGTTCTTCGGACAGAATCAAAGCAACTCTCGTGGACTTGAGATAAAACATACGCAATGAAATAACACATTATCAGAGGCCTTGTTAAAGCACTCTGAAATATGAATAGAGTACACTATATACAGCCGGGGGCGTCCTATAATGGCCTAGAACGACATAGGAAAACTATACATCTGTGAGACGCTTGCCCTTATTTACACAATTCTGATTCACAACTGTGCAGTTCCCAGTTCGCAGGTTCGCCTCGCGAAAATTATCAATGCTGTTATTGAGGTCGTCGTCAATCTCCATGTATTCTGACTTGCTGACGACAGACGAGCTGCGACGACTGGAGTTAGAATCGGACGCAATGTTCGGATTGCTCACCGTGAGGAGCTGTGCCTGTTCATCACCTTCGGTTTCCCTGTGATAGAAATAGTTAAAGTTGGACACAATCACAGGCACTGGAAGCGCGATCGTTAGCACACCGGCAATGGCACATAGAGAGCCTACTATCTTGCCCCCAATAGTAACGGGGTACATGTCTCCATACCCCACGGTTGTCATCGAAACCACCGCCCACCAAAAGGCGTCTGGGATACTTGTGAAGAAGGAATCCTTTTCCTCAGCCTCAGCGAAAAACACTGCACTGGAAAACAAGATGACGCCGATGAAAAGAAAAAAGATAAGAAGACCCAGCTCGCGCATGCTGGCTTTCAAAGTCTGGCCCAAGATCTGAAGCCCCTTGGAGTGTCTGGACAGCTTAAATATCCGAAACACCCTGACCAAGCGGATAACCCTGAGAATGGCCAGAGATGTGGCCTGCTCTCCTCCACCCTTTGCCTCCTTTCCACCCTCGGGGTCCTCCGCCATCTCTGTTCCGAGCGTTATGAAATATGGAATGATGGACACCACATCGATCGTGTTCATCATGTTTTTGAAGAAGGCAGGTTTACTTGGGCAAGCGAAGAAACGGACAATCAACTCAAAAGAAAACCAGATGATGCAGAGTGTCTCCACGACAAAAAACGGATCGGTAAGAATATTTGGTTTGAAGTAGAACGTGCTGTTGCCTATCACCTGGAGCCGTCCATGTGGATCCTCCTTCAACTCTGGTAAAGTCTCCAAGCAAAATATCACAATAGAAATGAGAATAACCATGACGGACACTATCGCGATCCCTCTGGCAGGGCCCGAGCTCTCGGGATGCTCAAATAGCAGCCAAATCTGTCTCTGAAACTCGTTCTCCGGCAGGGGACGTTCTTCCTCACGAATAAAGCCCTCATCCTCTCTGAATTTTTCCATAGCTTCTTCTCCAAGCTCATAGAACTTAATTTCCTCTGAGAACATATCCAAAGGTACATTGACGGGTCTTCTTAACCTTCCCCCTGACTGGTAGTAGTAGAGGATCGCATCAAAGCTCGGACGGTTTCTGTCAAAGAAGTACTCGTTCCTTAAAGGGTCAAAGTAGCCCATCCTTTTCTTGGGGTTGCCCAGTAGTGTGTCGGGGAACTGGGCGAGCGTCTTGAGTTGTGTCTCAAAGCGCAGCCCTGAGATGTTGATAACAACTCGCTCGCAGCACTCGGGGGAATACTGTGAGTCCTGTGGATGCCCCTGCAGAGTGGAGGATGTCTCGTCCATATTATCTCCAGCAACCACCACAGTCATCCTGGAGATCAAACTCGCAGTACTGGATGGCAGCGGATGTTCAGGTGGGTTGAGTACGCATCCAACGCCCTGCAGTTTCAATAGTCAACAACCCAACAAGACATCCAGCCTCATGTTCCACCAAACGTCGACCATCTCCATGTCCAGTGGAGCACTGCGCCTACTTTGTGTCCTCACCTAGTCATCCAGAAAATAAGTGGAGTAATGAGATACCTCGGATACCATGAGGGAAAAGAAATATGTCCTACCTACACACACATACAAATCAACAGGGATGCAATAAGACATGCAGTTTCTACTGGAACCAAGGATCCTAATATATATTTGGAATCCTATTGCTTTTGGAATTCACAAACAAAAATTAGGTCTTTGAGAACACAAAGTTCCCAACAGGACTATCACGATTGCCAGTAAGATGAAATCAGATTTTAAACTCCATTGCTACAGTATGTGAATGTCTACAGTGCCTTTGCTCTGTGAATTTCTAGTCCGCTAGCAACATATTCCAGTACATTTGTACCGTTCATGTTAAGATTGAACAATGATCTCAAACAGAGTTCTAAGGATCAAATAGGAGTAAGGGTAAAATGAATTTGAATAGGGCTTGCTTTTCAATTATATTTACAAGCTTTGAAAGCAGTGTCCTGAAAGCAGTCAGAACATATCCTCTTGTAAGCCAGCTAGTGAATATATGCTCTTAGTATATCTGTTAAAACATAAATGCCACTGGCTGAGGTTCTATTGTATCTTAATTGTGCGGTAAAATCATTATTTTTATGCATTTACATCAATATAAATATAATATATAGTAATATAATTATAAACGTTAAAAAATCTGTATGTTTCTGAGGCACCAACCATTATAATCATTATAATGAATAATTTAATTTTTATTTATTTATTTATCTATTTGATTTGTTTCATTTTTTTCTAGCTCTCAGCTGATATCAAGACACTATTTGCCAAAATGACATGCATTTATAACGCAAATAATGAGAGTGAAACCAAATGATGGCAATGGGGATGTTATAAAATGACTGTCTTTGTACTTACGTGGGCAGTCAGATTGAGGAGCAGTGCAGGAGAGATCTGTGCAAAACCTCCTGTGTGTTATTAAGATAGATCTCACATTACAGCCTCACATTCATACAGCAAGAATATAATACATCCACGATAACCATCCTACTGCCGCCAGACCACAGCAAACTTGCAGTGCTCCTCAAACCCGTGCAGCAGAACAGCAGAGACACAAACAGAGAGAGAGAGAGAGGGAGGGTGAGAGAGAGAGAGAGAGAGAGGGTGAGTGAGTGAGTGGATGTGTAATGCGCAATGCAGACAGACTCCAGCATGTTGCCAAATGTCCTTTTCCACACATCTGATGGGAGACACTACAGCTGAAGGAGAAATTCCTATTTAATTTTTGCCCTAAAACAGATTAACGTGCATATGCTAATAAAACTAAATATTATAATGTACTAATTTGCATGCAACCTTGAAACAAATGGTTATACTTTTGGTATTTTATTTAGAGTAAAAATGTTCATTTCATTTTAAAATCCTCTAGTAACATTTTTTACAGAATAGATTTACACATTGAGCGAACACTGTAAAAAATATATTTTGCCAAGTTGCTTAAAAAGTGCTACATGTGGTAAAATCTAAATAAGCCATTTTTATAACAATACTATGATTAAATCAATTTGATGTCCTTTGGTTCCACCAACAAAGGTACAGATTAACTACAAAGAACAACTGCACTTACATTTTGTAATCTGTGACCTTGGCTTTGCTAGCAACATGAGCTACTTATTTTGCCCATAGTTGCATACAAATTCTGCAATAAATCAAATCAAGGCCTATTTTTGTTTGGCTTCTCTTGACATCTGTTTCTCCAGCTGAGATACTTAAATCATACTGCAGATAATAGACTTGAGAGATCGTTGTCTGCAGTAGGTTACATTAAGATGCCCTTTCGTAGAAAATGGACTTTGTTTTTTATGGTTATGCTGTTATCTGTTTGGTCAAAGCATCACTGAGATGTACAATGTAAAGACTGTAGCTCTGTGAATATCATCCAGTCCTGAGCAGACAAGAGATCAACACAGTTCTCCATGGCAACCAGGAGTTGGTAAAATAGTGAGGAGAGGAGGAGGGAAAACAGGTCTACACGCTGCTGCTATCACTACAGAACACAAACACAAACCTCGTAGGATAAAACAAAATTTAGCTTGTTCATTTTATTTCAGTAATTTCTGTTGATATCATTTGCATAGACTGTATTATGTATAGATAAGATTATAATTGGTGTTTTTTTTTTTTCATTTGTAATTCTCGTATTGAAATATTTGACTTGTCCACAAAAAAAAGAATTAATCTTTGGCCATGTCCACACGTACACGGGTATTTTTATAAACAGAGTTTTTCCTTCTTCCGTTTTAAAAAAAATCTCCATCCACATGAAAACGCAAACGCATGCTATGAAGCACTGTCAAGAGCATGCCAAACCATATATATATATCTGTAATGTAGAGAATTTTAGGACTTTTAATTTATCAAAAACTTTTTCTTTCTTTCCTATTTTTTTTGGAAATTCAAATTTTTTTGAATTTGCGGTTAAATATGGAACATGTTCTTGATATTGCTTTGGAGCAGTTTGTATTGTAAAAAGCACTTTCACAAAGGTCACACTGCTTTAAAGAATACCACACCACAAAACTCCTTCCTCTTTTATCTGACATGCTTCCTTAAAGAATCATAAATCTATTATCGTGTTACATGACCTTTCATAACATGTTTTTACAGGGGTCAACCTGATACTCTAAATCCTACATCTCCCCCACCATCAAAAACTACTTCAGCTACAGATTTTTAATTTTTTTTTTTTTAAGAACGTAATTGAACTTAGAATCAGGAATACTCCTCTCGCTATAGAGCCTACATGAAACAAATTCCTCAGAGTATTTCTCGTATGCTAAACCTGCTGATGTGGACTCTGCTTTTTGCCTAGCAACAGTCGCTAGTGTACTACACGTCTCTGACACCCCTGTTCCTCATTTCATTTCAAGGATCCTCCACAGAGCTCATTTCATTTCGAAAGGGTGATCACATTTACGCGAACGCTCTTGAGGAATCACGATTATGGGTCCAGTTTGCAAATTCCCACAGATCCCTTCACATGAATAAGATCTGCGAGTGGCATTTAGCTTCTCCGCATTCATTTCAGCAGAACGACAGCTGAGGAGAGGTGCAGTCTTACAGTATGAATGTAGCACCCCTCCTCCGCTCTCATTCATGAATGCACTGGGCCGTTATATAACACTTGTGCTCTATTTAAAAGAGCCGTAGCAATGAAGATGAGCAGGAGACTCACGCGGTGCCCTTCAAGACGAACGCTGGAGCCCTAGGGGCTATTGGGTCAGACCGTTTGGTGCTATTATTAGCTGTGTGTCACACCATAACCAATGGAAATGGAGTAAAACTGACAGATGTGTGTGTGTGCATTCATTGGTAAAGTGCATTTGTGTGTGTATGTGATGATTGCATCATGAAGCGCACATCGGCCAGATTTACTGCACTGCACCATTCTGCATTAAACACACAAGACACATAATTTATCTCCTTTTCTTCAACGTATTCAAATCAGTTTCCAACCCAGAGGCTGCTAAGCTGAGCATACACATTTGACTTCACAAGAGAATGTAATAATGTTGTCATTGGGTTTATTTTTAGTTATTGTGTCTCCTGGGTTCCCATGGAAATTTTAAAGTCCTGTTAACACAAAAATATCTGTTATCATATTTTATCAAATCAGTTTTTTTAAATACTTCCTCATGCATTTTAGTCATCTCTGTCTGTTAGAGATAACTGACCAGCTGGACATAGTAACTAGTTCAAATAAATGGCATCTGTATGGGGTGGAACTATCTGTTTTTGACCAGTGGCATATAAGGGGAGTGTTCAGGAAACCTGTTTGAAAACAGTCATTATTGTTCAGTACAATTCCATGTGGTGATAAGATGATGATACTAGCATTAAATTTTTT
This sequence comes from Sinocyclocheilus rhinocerous, assembly GCF_001515625.1. NCBI lineage: Eukaryota > Metazoa > Chordata > Actinopteri > Cypriniformes > Cyprinidae > Sinocyclocheilus > Sinocyclocheilus rhinocerous. The sequence continues at coordinate 216,287 of NW_015624569.1, read as the reverse complement.
ATATATTTTTTTAAGAAACTGTAGCATTAGTAGGATTCATTTAGTTCATTTATTTTAGAAGCACATTTGTATTGGTTACAATTCATTTTAATTATTAAAGGGGTCATATGATGCTGCTAAAAAGAACAGTATTTGGTGTATTTGGTGTAATGAAATGTGTTTATGCGGTTTAAGGTTAAAAAAACACATTATTTTCCACATACTGTACATTATTGTTTCTCCTCTATGCCCCGCCTTTCTGAAACACGTCGATTTTTACAAAGGCTCGTTCTAACACGCCCCCACATACCTACGTCACTATTTGGGCGGCGTTATGCAACTCTTCCCAGATAGTGACGTAGGTATGTGGGGTGTGTTAGAACGAGCCGTTTTAGGTAGGCGTGGTTGACTCTTAACTTTTATAAAGAATATCTCTTTGGATTTGAGACTTTAGTCTTTGTAACTTTACAGATCTTCTTTATGCACCAAGAGCTTGTAACACTCCAAAGAGAAAGGAAAAATTGAAATCGCATCATATGACCCCTTTAATGGTTTTATTTCTGCGTTGACTGCACAAATATGCCGAAATATAGTTACTCCCTGATAAGCCACATTGTTATCTTACTAGGACTAAAAGGCTTAAAAAATTAAATAGAAATATGAAATCGCTCCATACATTTAATTTATTCTGACTAAAATTATGTAAAGTCAAATCACGTAATTGTGAATCAAAGCTCAAAAGAACTAACTTTGCAGAAGAACCTGAAGGCAGAATTAAGTAGAACTGGATAAAAGACTCAATTGCCAAATTCACGTAAAAATTCTGTATTTGAGTTTCTGTCAAATCAAGTGCTTTTTAATTAAAAAAATCATATTGACAGATATTCTGGGTCTATATAATCAGTCATATGATGGACCAAGGTGAACATATTCAGTCATATTTGCACAAAATCTGCAGACTGGCTCTAACTAACTCTGTGTATTGACTCCTCCAGACAAAAATCTGGGGAAAAACTGTGTAGTGTATTCCAGCCTTTATTCTTACAGTCATTACCTCTAATGACTGTTCAGTTGGTAAGCAGGTCCTTTTAACCAGTTTTGGAAGGTACGGCCTTGCTGGCACTTCCTGTGACTAACATTTCCCTCACTTAAACAATTGAAATTTTCACAAAATACAAAGAGAACATAATTAATGAGGTGTGTACCATTAAAAGTCAAACACAGTACAGTCGTGCCCTACTTGTCTATACCAGGGGTCACCAATTAGATGTCCCTAGTCTGGAAGGAACCAGGCTGGGGTCCAGAGACAATGGTGCACCATTTTACCATTTCAAGTGCTTTAAAAATGACTTGATTAAACGTAGGAGATCAGACAAAAATAGTATTCAAAGAGATTTATTGCATACATTCTGTACGTTTATAATTCAAATATATATATATAGATAGATAGATTACCTCAGGTATACAACATACTCTCTATCACAACATCAAAATTACTGTATACCATACATTTACGTCATCAACTAAGACACTTAATTCATTACCCTGCTGAGTAAGAAGACTAGACAGAGGACATTACTGGACATTTTAGCAGACTCACTGATGTATTTTACACAATAAATGGCTAATGATTCAATACAGAAGCAGGAAGAACATGACAGCAGACAATAGTTAGTACAGGAACTACTCATACACATCATACTGGACACATCAGACACCTTTGTACAGTGTTAACAAAGTGCTAAGGCTCTTCAGATGGACACCAGCTGCACTACACACACACACATGCAGTATGAAAACAGACGATGGACGATCTGATGCATTTGTAGCTCAACATCATGTTCTAATCAGACGTGACACGTCATCCTCACTATCTCTGCTTGTTTTTTATTTGTTCAGCATTATGCAGGGTATACCCACCCACAATGAAACCTTACTGAAAATTCTGTTTTCAAATAAACATCAGATATGTTCTGATTGGTTGCGACTGCGTTGCATCGTGCAGCATTCTCGCTTTCGACTGTTTAGCACAGTGTTTTTTTTATTCTTTCTATCTGGCTCTAATTTGGGGTGATTTGAACAAGATTTGATCATTGCCATGTAGGTTTATGCTAATGCATTCTGTTGCCATTTTAGTTTATGTCTATTCTGCAAGCTCCTGAAAACTAGTTATGTCATTGAATGTATTGATTTAAAGGAAAATTCTGAATTCAGTACAAGTTAAACTCAAATCAGAAGAATTTATGGCATGATGTTTATATCCAAAAATAATAATAATCTAGGCTAAGGTGAGAAATTTTTAATGGATGTGAACGGGGACTATTTTTTATGGAAGCCCCTTTCCGCCACTGAATAAAAAATAAAAAAGGTAATTGCGACTTTTTTTCTCATAATTGCGTGATACAAACTCACAATTGCGAGTTAAAAAGTTATAATTGTGAGATATAAACTCGCAATTCTGAAAAATAAAGTCAGAATTTCGTGATGTAAACTCGCAATTGCGAGACATAAAGTCGCAATTCTGAGAAATAAAGTCAGAACTGCGAGATATAAACTGGATATATATAAATTCTGAGAACATATCAGTCTCCCCCCCACTTGCAATTGCGAGTTAGTATCACGCACTTCTGACTTTATAACTCCCAGTTGTGTGTTATAAAGTCGGAATTGCGAGAAAAAAAGTCAGAATTGCGAGATATAAAATCGCAATTGCGAGGAAAAAAAATCAGAATTACGACTTTTTAACTCGCAATTGTGACTTAATATCTCGCAATTCTGACTTTATAACTCGCATTTGTGAGTTTATATCATGCAATTCTGAGGGAAAAAAGTCAGAATTGTGAGTTTATATCTCACAATTCTGTGAAAAAAGTCAGAATTGTGAGATAAAAAGTCGCAATAACCTTTTTTTTTTATTCAGTGGCGGAAACAGGCTTCCATAATTTTTTGAAGATTTAAAAGCAAAAAAAAGTAAAGCTTAGAATTTTATAGAAAACACTGACACTAATTCTTCTGTCCAGGGCCCTGCACAGGGGGGTGGCCCGGGTGGCTAGAGCCACTGCCCCTTTGCAGTGGCTGCTCGTGGGTTTTAAAATAGAGGAGGCAGAGGTATTGGTCTGGGATCCCTGCCGATTATTATTATTATTATTTGCTTAACCACTTTAAAATGGCTTTTTGGTTGCTTTTAGTCAGAAAACGTAAAGAAAACGACATACAGCAAGATAATATAATTTCACTTACCTGGCCTATCACTTGAAGCAAACATCCATCCCTTCTTAAAAGTCTGTGTTAAAAGAGAGCTGCCTGTTGCGCCATTTAATTAAGCCGACTGCTGTAGCCTATATCCAGCTTAGGCTGTTTTCCCTAAATTTGTATATATACTGTTTGAATGACAGCTTGGTAAATCTGTTGACAATCAAATATTCAATATCGCTACTTGGTACTTGGTACATTATCAGCGCAGCGCAGACATTCAAACTAATATCACGTAATTTACGTCTCTTTGATGATTGGTCGATATCAGAATGGAGGCTAGCCTCCCTTGCAAGGGTTCTTTTCGC
>NW_015624569.1:195668-212679 GCF_001515625.1 Sinocyclocheilus rhinocerous | reverse complement strand
TACTTTGACAAGCCAAAAACAGTTTTTAAAGTAAATGGGTGCCTTCCATTCCCCCCCATGTGTTCCTCCTTCATACAGTCTGGCAGAAATGATGGATGGTTCCAAAATACATGGTCACCTGAGAGTAAACGTGTACAGTTGCCAAGAAACGGAGTGGGTCAACTTAGCCACTGGCTCAACTTACCCCACGCTCCCCTACTTCCATTGAAAATGAGGCAGAAGCAGGCTCAGAGAGTGAGGGAGAGCCCATTCGTATAAAAAACATCTACAATAAAGTCTGAAAATATTACAGAGTGTGCTGTCTTCTCTATTAATTTTAAATGTGTAACAACTGGATAATTTGTATTAACAAGCTCCCATCCCCCTAGTGCCCCTTTTTTGGTTTGGGCCACTGCCCCTCAAAATGTCTGTGCACGGCCCTGCTTCTGTCAAAACATTACTTACTGTAAAGCTGTGCTTGTAATTTTTATTGCTGTAGGGTTTAAAGTCTACATTGCAGAATTAAATAAAACTTTACAAATATGCTTTTTTTACACTAAAATCCTGCTCTATTGAAACAGTGATTTTTTTTTTTTTTTTTTTACAGTTATGGATAGGCCTTGTTTATAAGTGCCTTACTGTAACCCAGAAGAAGTTGTGTGTGGTAATCAACATTATGCCACAAGTGCTGTCAACTGAGTTTAACTTGTACTGAACCTGTATATTACTTTAACCGCAAAAAAAAGTTTATGAATGAAAGGATTATTTTCTGTTGCACAAATGCCAAAATGTTGATGTGAAGAGTCTTTATACTGGGCATTGCTGAAAAGTTGAAACATGGGGATCAGTCCTTTAGAAACACAGGATGTTACATGAGCGTATATGAAGAATATTACAATCCCAGGAAGACTTTGAGTGCAATACATTCATATTACAAAAGGAATCAGTGACATCATAATCTCAAAATTCATGATCTAGAATGGATAGCAATTTCAGTTTTGTTCGCTGATGATATGATACATGATATAAGGCACTAGTAAAGAAATATATTTGCATGAGCAACCAGTTAACATCATGTGCAAAGCAACATTGTATTCATACGATTTATCATGCATTATTGCTTACTATGAACAAACAACAGACACATACGGTACTAAACTGTGCAACACTTTGCCTGTTTTATAACTTCTCACAACGGTTTCATAAATACACGATAAGCTTATGTAATGGAGTGCTTGAAAATATATTTCCCTGCTTTGAATATATACCACTTCATTTATAAGGTGGTATTAAAGGAACATGTCAGAAATGCACATACACTTGCGTTTCTTGCTTAGGCAACAGTGTAGTTACATGTGTGAGTACACGCAGCAGACAGTCAGCGGAGATATAATGGAACATCTATGATCTATCTAGCATAGAAATCGCATGTGTGGATATCAGGGATGTGTAGGGAATGATATGAGCCGTATGAACGGAGTGCCACATTTGAAGAATCATGACATGAAGGTGCAGCCTGTGTAAACTCTGCAAAACTGACAAAGTATCAACGTCAGCAGCATCCATGACCGCAAGATAGAGCAGACAGGGGTAATTGTGATATTTTTTTACACTTTTCTTCTGCAAAATGCTGCAAATCTACCTGCCATTTTCATATAAGAAACATCTGATTTACAAGATGACCAAATTACAGTCTAAGAGCTCAGTTCAAAGTAACAGCACTTCTTAATAAAAGTTATCCAATTTTTCCTATTATTCACTTATTATTCAACATCAGAGTAAGCTATTTCCTGTGACTGTGCGATTCATTGGCCACTATAGGTAAATTACTAGAAGAATAACAAAGTGGAGTAAACAGTAAGTGACAAACTCAAAGTGTTTAGGATTAAGATGACTTGAAATAATATGATAACAAAAACCAGTTTGCAGCAAGACTGTTTTTGTACAGCTAAAATATCTGGAAGCTACTGACACCGGAAGCCTTGCAGGTTAAAAATGGCTGCGCCTACTCTTACGCTAAAAATAAGGTGGATGTTAATTCTATTATCGTTATTAAATCTATTGTTGTCCATGTTAATTTATTTAAACAATATTTATTAGTTGAACAGGAAGTTGAATTCAGCAGCTAGTGGTTAACTTTTTATTTTTGAAGAAATAATGTTCAATGTCTATTTTAAAATTTAAAAAGCCATTCAATTCCTGTTTCTTACACTCTAAAAAATGCTGGGTTAAATACAACCCAGCACTGGGTAAAATATGGACAAATGCCGAGACTGGGTTGTTTTGACCCAGCGGTTGGGTTACTACCCAGAAGGTTGAGTTAAACATTTAATCAAACCGCTGGGTCAAAACACCCCAGTTGTTGGGCTTGTCCATATTTTACCCAGCGCTGGGTTGTATTTAACCCAGCATTTTTTAGAGTGTAACTCACAGCCATAACAAATGTGGTAACTGCCAGTGGCAGTGTTAGAATTCATTCATGTTAGCTTAGTCAACAACTTGGCCTGCTTTGAATTCATAAAAACTTCATAAAATATTGTATGTCCAAAGAAGTCAGTTAAATACCACCAAATCAAAAAAACGGTCACAGCAGATAGAGAAAGAGCTTTTCTGAGTGTATGTGGAATAAGTGTCACTTTGGTTTATTTGTGAAAGTTGTTTCTGGCGTCCCCTACCCTGCGGTCTTTCATATAGATCATTACAGTTTAATAATAAAAACTTTGCTTGTTCTGCATGATACATTCATGCTATTGATTACTCGAATGTGTAAGTAAATGTTTGTATCACAGCTCATATCAGGTCTAATGACTGGGCAGCAGCCAACATGAAAACCATGTGTAAAACACATGATTAAAGCCGTGCAATTTATATTGACATGATCATATTAACACACTGTCTATGCCAAATATGAAATGATGGACCAAACATGATTTATAATTCATAAATGAATTGCTCTGGGTCTGTGTTTCTGCAATATTTGACACAATTTATGTAATGTAATTGAAAAATATGACTGTATCACTGTATTGCAAAAGTTTATATAAACTGTATTGTAGGCAAAAATGAAATTTTTAGAACTTTGAGTGATGACTCAAATGACTCAGCGATTTAATTCATTTAAACAAACTGTCCATTTAAATGAATCAATGTCAGCCATTACTGCTCTGTCTGTCCTATTTTTAAACAGTAGTAATGTCCAATTTAGATGCAGAGAACAGGTGATACATCAAAACTAGCTTGTAAATGAAATGAAAGAGTGAAAATAATGGCAATGTGAAGAAATCATTATGAAGCATCTTGCTTTCACATGGAAGACCTCAAAGCAGCAGAGCAACAGAAACGACAAGATAATTTACTGGACGGTGGACATTATTTTGACATGATGCAGATATTCATACAGTATGCATGTAAAGTCAGGATTTCAGGAATTGAAATGGATACATGTGTGCTCATGAACAAACCTTAACGAAATAATTACTTATATAAATAGGGACATTATATATAATATACACATTTCATCTAGGAAAATCTACTGTTGTACAATCATCTCTCAAGTATCATCATTAGCATATAAACTCTATCACATTGCAACTTCCCACATTTTAGCTAATAAAATCTATTTATAGATTTCAATTCTTAGGCCTATATATCTCTATCATTAGAAAGCAGGGGAAATACATTTCAATCTCTTATTTATTCTGTTGTGGGGCATGTTGGGATGAGTGTTTACTTGCCAGCTTTACATTATTGTAATGACTTTTTGGATTGAATGATTGCCCAAAACCAGAATGGACAAAGTCAGGACAACACACATCCGACAATAATGTGGGGAAACGTATGCTGTATGCTCGAGCTGTTTCCAGAAATAAGGCTTGTGAACTGTTTGACGTAACTCAATACAGTGAGGTAAACGCATAGTAAAACAGCCAATCAGGACAGTGAGGTAGATGCTTTCAGTGATGGGTGATTATGAAACTATATCAATAATCATAAAAGAAATAAAGACACAAACCTGCAGCAACCTTTGCGTTTCAGTGTTTGTACTGCATAAACAATTACAGGAGGAAATCATGACAGAATTTCTACATGTATACACATTTCCTTTTCACTGTAGGCAAAATAGAGTGGAAAAAAGAAAGAAAATTGAAAATGATTTAGCAAAATTTTAAAAAGCTAGAAAAATAACCTTTCACCAGTTTAACCGATTCCATTTTTATATAAAACCTATGATACTTAAAAAAAAATAGATATTTAACAATGTTAACCTCAACAGTCAAGTAATTTGTTGTCATTGATAGTTGTTCCCACATAAAATGACTACTGCGTTTGTTGAAAAATAAAAAATAAATTAACATAATAATCTAGATTTATTCCTTGCCCAACTTTCCATGCATGCCATAATATGTTTTGGTATAGCACATGATCTGTAACGTTTAAACATGACACTGCTGGTCTGAAGACACATATTCACGTGTACATACTCACACACACCTGTCCCAGTAGCATGTTGTTGTTTTAGGGGCAGATAAACATCAAGATGCATCTCACAAATTGTTTGTGCATGTACTCTGTGATTTCAAGTAAATAGTTTCTACCTCAGCGCGCTTCAAAACATCTTCTTTATCTTCACCACGTTGTCCTATTTCCTCATGGTTAGATTCCACATTTGACCATATGATTCCTTTTGAGACACTGTGCATAATTCCTTTGATAGGAACAAGTGAATGCGGTTAAAATGAAGTTTGTTTTGTCCCACGTAGTGCTGCTCTGGTGAAGGTTCATATTGCCTTGATGATATTGTGCTGCATGTATATGCAGATCTGAAGGACAGGAAGTCCATTTTAATGACTGCACCTGTAAACAAAGAGAGAACAGAACTCTTAGCCATTGCATATTAAAAGATGTTAAAAGCTGTTATTTTATTGTGTATTTTAGCACGACTGGAACACCCAGAAGCCACAACCAGAGCTACTGATTTTAGAGTACATTAGATAAACAGGCTGTATAGAAAGAGTTCTTGAATGAGATTCATACATTATGAATTCATACAAATTCATACATTAAGACATGGTTTCCCAAAAGGGGGTTCCCATACTGTAAAATAAAACAGCAACTATTTCAGCTGGTATCAGGGTATGGTCTGTTTTTTGTTTGTTTGTTTTCCATGGATGTTTCAGCAGCAGAAGAATTTTTGTTTTTGTTTACCTGCATGCCATGTGACCATTAACTGAAATCAGAGAACCATTAACATGCAAATGTGTTTTTAATGTCAACGCGGTTTGGCTGCCAAAAAAGTTTGGGAATCCTTGCATTAAGACATAATTGTTAGTTAAATTGTGTTATTATACATAATGATATTATTTCTTATGCTGCCATTAATGGTAAAAAACACTCAACAAAATTATATTGTCTTTTTTAGAGTGGGAAACAGCTCACAGTAACACAACTTTTAGAGGTCAAATGGGACCTGAACATGTTTTAATCCATATTGGATATGCATGATAAAGTTGCAGAGCATAACAGCAACCAGAATTGGGCAATGAAGAATAGAAAATGTTCATTTTTCAGCTAAAGATGTTTTCTGCATCTATAAATACCAATATGACTACTACAAACCCATATATAAACCTCATAAATATTAACAGCCAGTGATCAACGTAATTTAGATGGACAACTGTTCTACACTGCACAACTGCCACAGAGCAGTCAGTCTGTCACAGCAGCGTGACATAGCACACAATATTCAAATGCAGGTGGTAGTGCAGCTTGAATAGAAAAACATCTCAATAAATAAATAATGTATAATGTATAAATAAATAATAACATGTTAAACCTAAATCTTCTGCAAGATTTTTACAAAAATGTAAACACTTAGCCACATTTGATTATAGTCAAATATATAATGTTACTACTAACTGTACACTTTCAGCAACAGCAGCACTGAGTGTGAAACTACTGGCAGTAACAGCACCGGCAGTAATAAAACCATCAACAGTAACACCACCATTGAACAGCAACACCATCAACAGTAACACCATCACTAACAGTAATGTCATTGTCATTGATGCCATCGACAGTAGCCACTGGTAGTAACACCATTGACATTAACACTACTGACCATAACAGTACTGACAGTATCACCATCCGGTACCACCAGTAATACCACAAACAGCACCATTACCGGTAGTAAAACCACCATCAACAGTAACACCACTGACAGTGACACCATTAACAGAAACACCACCAGCAGTAACAGCATAAACAGAACCACCATCAGTAGTAATGCCATCATTGACAGTAACACCATCAACTGAAACACCACTGACTGTGACACCGCCAGCAGTAATACCATCAACAGTAACAGCACTGTTAGTAACATCATTGACAGTTTCACCATCCGCAGTAATGGTACCACCAGTAATACCATAGACAACACCATTACCGGTAGTAAAACCACCATCGACAGTAACGCCACTAACAGTGACACCACCAACAGTAACAGCATCAACAGAACCACCATCAGTAGTAATGCCATCATTGACAGTACAGACTGTCGTTTTAACTCAGTGCTGCTGTTGCTGAATGTCACATCATTGACATTGACAGACTGTTTCCCTGGTGCTCGTGTTCTCGATGTTTCTGCGCAGATACCCGTGATCCTGAAGGGCGACGAGAGCACCGGAGCGGTCGTGCTTCACACGGGGGTTAACGACACCAAGCTGCGGCAGACGGAGACACTGAAGAGGGACTTCAGGAGCCTGATCGAGACGGTGCGCCGCACATCGCCCGCGACGACGATCATCGTGTCAGGACCGCTTCCCACGTATCGACGAGGACACGAAAGGTTCAGTAGACTTTTTGCTTTAAATGAATGGTTATTGTCATGGTGTAAAGAACAGAAACTGCCCTTTGTTAATAATTGGAATCTTTTCTGCGAGCGTCCTAGGCTTTTTCGCACTGATGGCCTGCACCCCAGCAGAGTCGGAGCGGAACTCATGTCGAAGCACCCTTTTGACTGATAAGCTACCACTAAATATTGTAGAAACTTAATTTGCTGTAAAGTTGCTTTGCAATGATTTGTATCGTGAAAAGTGCTGTACAAAATAAACTTGAAACAGTAACACCATCAACTGAAACACCACTGACAGTGACACCACCAGCAGTAACACCATCAACAGTAACAGCACTGTTAGTAACATCATTGACAGTTTCACCATCCGCAGTAATGGTACCACCAGTAATACCATAGACAGCACCATCACCGGTAGTAAAACCACTGACAGTGACACCACCAACAGTAACAGCATAAACAGAACCACCATTGGTAGTAATGATACCACTGACAGTAACACCATCAACAGTAACACCACTGACAGTGACACCATCGACTGTAACAGCACTGGCAGTAACGTCATTGACAGTAACACCACCAGCAGTAACGGCACCACCAGTAACACCATCGACAGAACCACCATTGGTAGTAATGCCACCACTGAAAGTAACACCATCAACTGAAACGCCACTGACAGTGACACCACCAGCAGTAACACCATCGACAGTGACACCATCAACAGTAACAGCAATGGCAGTAACATCATTGACAGTATTACCATCAGCAGTAATGGCACCACCAGTAACACCATCAACAGAAACTCCACTGACAGTGACACTAGCAACAGTAACACTACTGACAGTAAGAGCACTGAAAGTAACACCACCAGTTGTAATGGTACCACCACTAACACCAATAACACCACCAACATCGACAGTAAGACATTGATAGTAACACCACTGACTGTTACCGTAATAAACAACAACATCCAAATTGGCCGTTTAAAAATTATAATATTTAAAACTAAATTGTAGCATGTAGATATTACTCAGTTTTTAGATGTTATCCCAGGTTTTTATAATCCACTACTGTCACCTGATGGAGTTTTGCTTCTTTGTCACTGTCACCTTTGGCCTGCTTAGTTGGGGTTTAACATAATATTCACTTAAAAGACATGTAATATTGCCAATTTAACTACACTGACATTGTCAGATAAGAATATAATTCATAATTCTAAACTGACTTAATCTGGATAATGACACTAACTTTGCAGCAACATAAACATCATGACACTGATTGGCTAATGGCACTCCATCCTTTTGGTGCTATTGTATTGCGGTAACACTACTGATATTAAAAATAGTTGACAATTGTTTATTACTCTAAATTGTTAAATACAATTTTATTTATTAAACTTTTTAGTTATTTCAGTTTCTGACAAAGATTATTTATACAATTATACAACAGGCTTTTTTGCTTCTTTATTACTTTTTTAAACTGTAAATTGTCTCTGATTATGAAGTACTGACATATTTTAATACTCCAAAACATAAATTAAATTAAATTAAATATTTAAAAGAATAATTACATATATTAATTAAATTACATAATTACATAAGAATGAGTAAATAATGACAGAATTTTCATTTTTGGAGTGAACTATCCCTTTAAGCAGTCTAGCTGAATCAGTTTAAAAATTTGAATCATTCAGAGGAAACCCTAACTAGACTGTTTTAGGAATATCAACACCGTGCTGCCGTGCAACCATGTAAATATCATCCCTGTGAAAGCCAGAGCTAAAGCCGTGCTGTTTCATTTTCACTGCACCAACAACTGCAGCAAGCCACAAAGTCACACTGACCTATTCAACACCTGTGAGCTGTAACACAAGCCAATAGCACGAGTGCCACACATGACAACAGCATTATGCAGTCGCTCTTATTGTGTCTTGCTTGCCATATTTTCCAGCAGAAAAAAAACCCCTGTGCTTGTCATTGCGTATTCAGATCCTTAGACAGAGTATTAAGGGACAATATTCCTGGGCCACGAGGAGGTATATGAGAGTCACATGATGGCCACTGATGAACTGTTAGTGCCAAAGGTTCCTGGATTATGAAAGTATCCACAGCTTGGAATAACATGACCTTTGCTGAAGTGAACATGGCAGTCATGTGTGTGTGTGTGTGTGCGTGTGTAAAATCTATAACACACAATACAATATGACGTCGGGGGTCTTTATATGTCAGTCTTATTTTTGCTTTTTTTTTTTTTTTTTTCATGTGACCAGACCAGCATTCCCTCATAAAACATTAAACAGGTCAATGCAACACAACAATGTTAAAGTGGGTCAGGAAATACCCCCACTCTCTCCTCGTGTAACCTGGCACAGCAGTCCCACGGCTGCCGTGGACTGACCCTGGGTTAAGAATATGCATCTAATATAAGATCTATTTATTAATCAACATTATTTATGCTGTGCACTGCTCTGTTTATGGGACTAGTTTAAGGATTCTGTAATTAGATTGATGAGAATGTATATTTGGTTGTTCCCCAATGAATTCAGTGACTGTTTATGATAACTGGATGCCACATTAACCTTGCATATCAGACAGATTTCAGCTATTACAGTTATATATATTACATATTCAAGATGCAATTTTAGCTATTTATTCTGCATTATCTTACTATAAATTGTAACATAATATAGTAACAGTTTCTCGGAATTTGTTACTCTGAAACAGTTACCTCAAAGAACAACTATTAAATGTACATTTTATTTTGAAGAACAGTCGCTGTTCAATATTATATTGTAGTAATTCATTTATAGATAATGTGGTAAACATAAATAATGCCTTAAACTTTATTGTACACTGGCTCAATTGAATTATAAATTCTGGCTTTACCAGCAACCACTAAATCTACAGAAAGGATATTGACAAAGTGATACATCAGACACATACCGCCCCCTAGTGTACACAAACAGCACAGAAAGAAAGTCTACAATTGTAACTTGCAGTGTTGTTTTAGAATTAAATATTCTAGTTTTGTAATCTGCATACCGCAAGTCTTATCTCATACACTTTTACTCTTTAAACTACTATATTTATAGACATAGTCATATTGCTGTGTAATTTAATTAAATCATGTGCTTGTTCCCTACATGAAAACAGGAATTAATAATAGTGTACATTATATTTCTTAAACTTAATACCCTGCAAACCATTCCATGAAAAGGTTTTTAAATGGTATTTCCTCTTTGTGTGTGTGTGTGTGTGTGTGTGTGTATATATATATCAATTTCAATTTATGAATCTACTAAAATTTTTTGGACAAATATTTTAGGATTTATTAGGAGTGAAATTTATGATTAGTGTGCATTGTATTGGAAGAATGTGGTGCCGAGCTCTGTTGATTATGTTTTATCTAAAAAATGACACTTTTATGTAACAAGTCTGATCCTGTTCCTTTCCACATTTCATTCCACAGAACCAAATATTCAAATTCTGAAAGACATTGAGCAATATCTCATATCATTTAAACTGTCCATGAACAAAAAATGTAAAAAAATATATATAAAAATGTAAATATCTACTATCTTCACTTTGTGTGTGTGTGTGTGTGTGTACTTGTTTATGCTACATTGTGGAGACTTAATGTCCCCACAAGTATAGTAAAACCTGATATTTTTGGCATTGCGGGGACCGGCATGCAGTCCCCACAAAAGAAAAAAAATTATTACAAATAGTAAATGATGTTTATCTGAAAGTAGAACAATGTAAACAGGTTTTCTGTAAGGGGTAGGTTTAGGGTTAGGTTTGTTTGGGGTTGGGTTAGGGGATAGAAAATATCGTTTGGTCAGTATATACTGCATCTGCTCCTCGTGCTCGGTCTCCCTGTGATAGAAGTAATTGAAATTGGACACGATGACGGGCACTGGAAGCGCAATGGTGAGCACACCAGCGATGGCACATAAAGAGCCCACTATTTTGCCACCGATGGTGACTGGGCACATGTCCCCGTAGCCCACAGTTGTCATGGAAACCACTGCCCACCAGAAGGCTTCGGGGATGCTGCTGAACCCCGAGTCAGGGTCGTCTGTCTCGGCGAAATACACGGCGCTGGAGAACAGTACTACTCCAATGAAAAGGAAGAATATGAGGAGACCCAATTCTCGCATGCTCGCTTGCAGGGTCTTGCCCAAGATCTGAAGCCCCTTCGAGTGTCTGGAAAGCTTGAATATGCGGAACACCCGCACCAAGCGAATGACCCTCAGGATGGCCAGAGACATCGCCTGCTGGCCGTTGCCCTGATGCTCGGCCAACTCCAGACCCAAGGTGATGAAGTAGGGAATAATAGCCACGATGTCAATTGTGTTCATGATATTCTTGAAGAAGGCGGGCTTGCTTGGGCACGCGAGAAACCTCACGAGCAATTCAAAGGAGAACCAGATTATACAAAGGGTCTCCACAATAAAGAAGGGGTCTGTGAATGGATTGGGCTTCTTTGAACTAACGTTAGCAGTTCCATTGAATGCGAGGTGCTCGTACATTTTCCCGTCCTCCCTAAACTCTGGTAAAGTCTCCAAGCAAAAGATGACAATTGATATCAAAATGACGAGCACCGAGACGATTGCGATGCCCCTCGCGGGTCCAGAGCTCTCGGGGTACTCAAACAGCAGCCAGACCTGTCTCTGAAACTCGTTTTCGGGCAAAGGTCGCTCTTCCTCCTTGATGAAACCCTCGTCCTCCTTAAAATTCTCAATAACTTCTTCTCCTAACTCGTAGAATTTAATCTCCTCCATAAAGATGTCCACAGGAACATTGACGGGTCTCCTCAGCCTGCCTCCAGACTGATAGTAGTAGAGGATGGCATCAAAGCTCGGTCGGTTCCTGTCAAAGAAGTACTCGTTCCTCAGAGGGTCGAAGAAGCGCATTCTTTTCCTGGGGTCACCGAGTAAGGTGGCAGGGAACTGAGCCAGTGTTTTTAATTGGGTTTCGAAGCGCAAGCCGGAGATGTTGATAACCACCCGCTCGCAGCACTCCTGGTCTGCCCGTTCAGGGTCGTAAACATCTTGGGACAGGGCTGCCAATGCCACAGTCTCGTCGAGGTTCTCCCCGGGCACCACAGTCATGTTTGTCCCCTCAAACGGGCTAGTCGGTTTCGCGCCCCACTTCTCGCGCTGTTCGTGGAAGATAGTCAGAGCACTTGTAGAGCGGCGCGTGTCGCGTCACTTCGCGCGCATTTTCCTCATGGAGGTTTCTCCACATTCCCTCCCCAAGCAGAGGCTGGCAGTCTGGTCGATTGGCTGTCACATTCACAGCATTTTAAGCAGCAATGCCCTCCCTCACTCTCTCGCTTTCTGCAAGCGCTATGGCAAGCCGTTGTAACATTTATTCCTTTAAACAACAAACAAAATGTTACAGGTGCTTTTTCATGAGTCTAATATTCTAGTATTCTAAGTATTCCAATTAAGATTATGTAGTTTTCAATTTCACTAGTAGCTTACTATTCCAGATGTGGATTAATGAATATTTTTGGAGTAGCTCCTCTTAAGTTGACCTATAAATGTTTTAAATAAATAAATAAATGTCCCTTTTTAAAAAAAAAAAAAATCCTCAGTGGAAAAGAGGACAAAGTTTTAATTACACATTTGCCATGCAGGCAAATTAAAAAAAAAAAAAATTCCCTTTTTTAAAAAAAAAAAAAAAAAAGATAGGTTGCTCCAAAGACTTTTAAAATGCTTTGGCATTTATGGTGCCATGTGTTCATTATTATGTTGTTGCATGCTGTGAATCAACAATAATTACCAGATATGCACATGAAAATTATCTAATAACAACTGCAAAACTCATTTAATCTGAAAAGGTTAACAGTACATTCTCTTAATTGTAAACACAAATAGTCACAATAATAAAACAGGGTGAACCATTTAACTGGGAATTACGATACAAACACACATTATCTATATTTCATTCTTCGAAGGCTGGAATGACATCACATCGGCATGATTGCATCACAGCGGCATGAAGAAGGCTGTCCAATTTCAAAGGCTAGTTTAAATGCATCCATGAAATGCGTCCTTTGTTTCCCGGGCAACAACCAGTACAAATCAGGGCCGTAACCACAATATACATTGAGGGGGACAAGTCCCCCCCAATAATCAGATATGGCCAATATGCTGCACTGTGTTATGAACTGCTAAAATATGATGTTACGATTAAAAAGTTTTTTTTTTTAGCGTGGTCTGCCTCAGCTCTCTAACAGCGCTCGTCAATGTCAAAATGTTAGCCAATCAAATCAAAGAAGGCGGGCTTAACAGTTCGCAAAGAAGCAGCGCGTCGGTTTAACGGCTTCAGTTTTCAGCGGAGTGCGAGGTAAGATTATGCTAAGCAGTTAAACTTTAATATTTGACGGACATTTCACAAAAGCCTTTCAAGACCGACAGTGATATACAGGGATGCAAACATTTGCGTAGCTACATTTAACGTAATACAATGCGTTTAAGTATGCGATGTGATTAAACACTAACTGGGCTGTTTTCACCGTCAGATAATTATTAGGCCAATATATAATTCACACGAGTGAATATACTGTATATACTGTGAATTAATTAACGTGGGAGATTTATCATCCTCATACTTAGACCACGGTAAAACGTGTGTTTTTAGGCTGTGAATGACATCCATTATTTTTTAAAAAATTATTTGCAAACTTTTTCTCTGTTTTTTGAACAATAAACCTCCAAGTGACTACAACCATTTTTATATTGATATGTCCATATCAGGTCTGTTCTGAAATTTAAAGGGATAGTTCTCCTAAAAATGAACATCCAGTTTTTTAATGAACATTTCGTTATAATTTTATTACCCTTTTGCCATTCCAAACCCAATTACTGTTTCTTTTCATAACAAAACATTTTCCGCTCCAGTCTATTCAATAAAATAGTAGAATACAAGAGACAAATACGTTAAAGCATTAAAAAGGTGTACTAAAAGCTCCATGTAATCCAAGTAGCCAGAGGTTTGTGTTGTATGGCCTGATTTTATTGCACAGCTGTGTAAATATTCTTCAGAATAGGCCTACTCATTTTGTTTTTATAAATCCTAACAACATACAGGTTTGGAATGACTTGGGGGAGTAAATTATGTAGTATAAGTAATTTTGTCTTGCTGGCTAACACAGTCATGTCATTTTACAGAGACATCAGTAATGAAAAGGCAATCAAGTGATATTCGTTTTTTCTTTGGGACAGCACAAAAAATAAGGGTGAGCTGACAGAACAGGAAATTAGCACTATATACACAGTGTAATTTTCGAAATTCACATTTGGTCTGCTTTACTATTGTAAGTGCAAAGAGAGAGAGGGAAAGGCAAGGCAGGAAGACTTTAAGGCAGAACAAGATGACTTTGAGGTAGGTGAAAGCATAGATTTCCCAAAAGAATCTTAGAAGTTTCATGTTGAAACTCATGTTGGCCTCTTTGTATTCATATATTAAAAGTATAATATACTTTCAGGGAAAGTTGAGAAATACAGTGAAGGACAAATACCAGGACAGTGGTGACAGTTCAAAACCAGGTGATGAGGTGAGTTGAGCTAAAAATGAAAGCCAAAATTGAGCTGAAAACTTGAGCTGCTATTGTTTTGCATTCTGTTTGGTTTACTCTATTGTTTAATTACTGTTTAGTTACTCTACATGCATTGATGAATGTAAAGGTAAATTGTAGGGGGAAAATACTGCACAAGACCATCCAGACAAATCATTAAGCTTTTTTTTTCCTTCTGATAATCTCATTTGCTCTGGCTGATTCAGGAAAAAGATAGTGAGAAAGAGGGAGGACAAGAGGACGCTTACAGGGCAGAAGGAGGTGACATTAAGGTCAGTGAGAGTTCACAGGGCCACCACTTAATTTATCATAGGTAGATCAACAGCTGATATAGTCAACCATCCGCTCTGATATATTTAGGGACAAGAAAGAGGGAGTACAGGAAGATCACAGTACAGGGAATGGTGACAATGAGGTGCGTAAAAATTGAGCAATTAAGTACTTACATTAAACCTTAAATAGTGACCAGAATTTATATTTAATCATTTTCATAAGGGGGGTAAATTCATTAATATATTTCAACTTAGCTGTATATAATGTGTGTTAGGTCCCTGAGATCGAGATAGAGGATAGACGGATAGGAGAAAATGCAAGAGAGAGAGAAGAGCTTGGACCTTGTCCTAGTCATCCAAATGTCAAGTTTATGCCTACTCAGACTCTTTCAAACAAGACTCTTCACTTTCAGGAGAAATGGTTTAGAGAATATTCTTGGCTTCATTACTGTCCTTCGTTAAAGGGTGTCCTTTGTTTTTACTGCGCAAAGTATTTAGCAAATTCCAAGTCAAAGCTTGCTTCAAAAAAGGATCCAGCTTTTATTTCAAATGGCTTTCGAAACTGGAAAAAGGCAGTAGAAAAATTTGATGCTCATAAAGACAGTCAGTGTCACAAAGTAGCTCTGATGATAGGATTCAGGAGATATGTCCTGTTGATGTGCAACTTTCACGTGAGTGTGAAAAACAACAAGAAAGAGCAAGACAAAATCTAATGAAAATATTCAAAGGTGCAAAGTACTTGGCACGACAAGGGCTGCTATTTAGAGGAGCTGACAGACAAAGTGGAAATTTTATCCAGCTCCTGCAATACAAAGCGGAAGATGATGCTGAGCTATCAACTTGGTTGGAAGGACATGTGGACTTTACAAGTCCAAAAATTCAAAATGAGATATTAATGTGCATGGGCAATTCCATTGTCAGAGAAATAGTCTCTGAAATAAATTATTTGCCAGTTGTACAGTTTTCATTGATCATTGATGAGACCCAGGACTCTGCAGGAGTTGAACAAGAATCCATCTGCCTTCGATATGATGATTCTGATCTTCAGCCAAGAGAGGAGTTTATTGGACTTTATGAGATATCAACAACAACAGGACAGGCTTTAGCAAATATGGCACGTGATGTCATGATCCGGCTAAATCTTCCTCTGTCTCAACTCAGAGGACAAACATATGATGGAGCTTCCAACATGGCTTGTCAAAGGCAAGGTGTTCAAGCTCTTTTAAAAAAGGAGCAGTCATTGGCTTTGTACTGTTACTGTGGTACACACTGTGTTAATTTGATTACACAGGCTGCCTGTGTTGCCACTCCAGTGATTAGAGACACACTAGGCTTAGTCCACGAATTAGGCTCCTTCTTCAACCAGTCTGTGAAATTCAAGGCAATTTTTAAGGACATAGCAAAATCACAGCATTCTTTTATTTCTTTGAAGCCTCTTTGCCCCACCAGTTGGACTGTTCGGACATCTGCTATTCATGCAATTCTCAAACAGTACGAATCTGTGTTGACTGCTTTGGAGGAAATGGCATCCTGTGGCACAACCGATACATCAATTAAGGCCAGTGGATTTCATGAAAAATTCTTTAAAGGAAACACTGTGCTTGGCCTTGTAATGGCAGAGGACATAATTGGGGAGTTGGAGTGTTTAAACACCAGCCTGCAGCTCAAACAGCAGACAGTATCAGGGATGTTGGAGTCTGTGAAGCATGTTAAGAAAAGCATGCAAGAGAGGAGAACAGATGAACACTTCCAACAACTGTTCACCAAAGCTTCTGATCTAGTAACAAAGCTGGATCTGCAACCCATTCAGATGCCTCACATCCGAAAACAAGCCAAACGATACAGCAGTCAGACTGCACCTGATTTACATCCTAATGTCCAGTCCTACTTCAGGCCCCAGTATTACAGCTGCTTGGACACTGTGAACACCCAGATGACTGAAAGATTTGACCAAGATGGCATCCAAAAACTGCAAAAACTTGAGAATGTGCTACTGAAAGCTGGATTGGACAAAGTAGTGGATGAGTACCCTGAAATAAATTCAAGACAATTGCAGGTGCAGCTTAACATGTTTGAGCCTATGTACACCTTTCAAACTACTGCAGACGTTGCAGAAATCATTCAAAACATGGTTCCTGAGGTAGGAGGCCTTTTCAGTCAAGTTGAGACTTTAATAAGGTTGTTGCTGGTTGTCCCTGCTTCCTCCTCAGAAGCCGAGAGGAGTTTTAGTGCCCTGAGGAGGCTCAAAACTTGGTTAAGGTCATCTATGAGTCAGACAAGGCTTAAAGGGGTCATATGATGTTGCTAAAAAGAACATTATTTT
>NW_015624569.1:191924-195062 GCF_001515625.1 Sinocyclocheilus rhinocerous | reverse complement strand
TTACAAGTTGTTCCATTAAGTTTGCTCCGGTCGCTTGCGAGTCTCCGCCATGGTGTTGAATGGATTCTTCTGAACGTTGGTTAGAGCAACGAGGTGACGTCACTTTACGTCACTCAGTAAACTTAAAAATAATAATTTAAATAGAAGAGTTTACTCAAAACTGTTGAGCCACACAAAAATAAAACTAAATTCCTCGTTCAGAAAATGTAATTGTTATAAGTTGCATCAACGATTTAACAGACTTTAATTGCAGTGTTCTTAATCTTTATAAGTTAGTAGTACTGTTCGGGTTTACAGTGTATTGATTCACTTTTTTATACCTTTGATGCATGGTGTCCACTACAGTGGACATATATGTAACTCCCTCAAAATATAACATATTGACAAAAAAAAATTTGGCATGATTTTTCACTTGTTTAAAAGTAAAAACAAACATGTAAAAAAATATTACTTTGTGATTTAATAATTCATGCATCAGAGGGTTAATTATGTACTTAAATATTTAGACGTGAACCTGTCTGTTTTGTTTCCAGACAGTTATATCTTTCATGTCCAATACAAATATACTGCCGCTCATCAATGGCAGCTGTCACAGTTGATAGTTGACATCGCAATACTTTGCTATATTGTTTAACAGTGCTCAGTTCAACCTTCACGTATTTTGAGGGATGTAGTCCCTGAATTAGAATACAGATATTATTTACAGAATCACAAAGAAGCAATTACATTTTTACATTTTCAAGTGGTGCTTGACTGGACAATAAATGTAGGCAAAGTGTACTAGTAACATAAAAAGAGATACATTTCATTTAAGGGCTAAATGCAAAAACAGCTTGCCATAGAGGGCTGTTTATGAATGTACACATTTGGAATTATTATGGGAATGCACATCCAAATCCAAAGTTTAAACAAACCGTTCTTCGCATAATCTTTGGTGGCAACATTTAGTTGCGTTGAAGTTTGTAATTTCATTGGTATTTTATTGATTTACAAAGTTATTGGAGCAAAAAGCGCAATTGCTCTCTACATTTCAGATTCTTCTCATTCCTGGTTAGACTGTGCTTCATTTTAAACTGTATTTGTAGCACTCATCTTATGATGTCATTGTTCAAATACTCCAAACTATAAAACACTTGCAGCGATTATGCAAGTGTCTGAAAAGCTCTAAAATGCTTCAACAGAACATTCAGTGATGGGTGGAGTTGTGGGCCAAGTTGAAAAGAATGACGTAGAGACCCAAAATAGAAATAGATTTCTTTTCCCATGGAGTAAATCCGGGAGCAGCACATGGGGAGAAAAAAACTACAGAAGGGCCATACCCTTTGTTAAAAAGACATTTGCATAGTTCATAGATTTTCAAGACAGATTCATGTTTGAGTGACACTGCCGGTTATTCAAATTGTCTTAAAACAGACAGAAATTGTATTTCAGTTATATTAGGCAAACTTTCCCATGCTGACATTTTAGAAAAAAGTCAAAGTAGAAAAGAATAAAATCATCCCTCATTCCTCCTTTTCCCCAAACATGACAGTGTATTTTCCCTTCCAGTTATGACCTTGTATCATGCAAGGTACTGCATCAGAAACATCACAGACAATCAAACACCTAATCTAAAGTCATTTTTTGCACATCAATTCATCGGCAATTAACTCCATTATTCAACCCTTGCTTTATTACAGATGTCTTCATTCATCTCAATGACCTAATGTTTAATTAGACTGTGTGTTGGATGTGTGTTAATGACCTTCACACTCAACTAGTTTGACTAGTTGAATTGGTTTATAACATCATAGCATTCATTTCTGATCTTGAAAAACATATGGATGTGATGCCTATAAGCTGTTTTCATTTACCTTTTTTCTTCATTTTTCATAATTGGAGATTGAAAGATCAGAGGAATGGCAGTTACGTGGTTTAATTGACCCTTTGATATTTTCTTATTTTGCTTTTCCACCTATTTTTTTTTTCTTTTTAACAGAATCAGTTCCTACCATATTTATCACATTGCTGTGAGCCCCTTTGAACCGGCAATCATTACTCAAGAACACAGCTAGCTCACACACACACAGCTCAGGTATCCAGCATCCTGTGGACTTTATCAAGGTGACTTCCGCTCCATCAGTGAGCGACTGCTGCAGTGATTCATGCGTCTTTGAGAGGACATGTTTTTTATGCTGTTGTGGAACAGATGAGAAAAATGTTTTCCTAGACTGTCATTTTGTCCAGGGATGCATTAAGGAAATGCACAGGTCACTGCCGGTGTCCTGGAAGATTAAATTTACAGTCTCCGCCTGTATAACATAAGAGCTACTGATTGGCTGAAAATGAGGAAGGGTGTCATTCGTTGTGAGTGTGTGTGGGACATACAGCATCACTTTACTGTAAGGCATTCATAGAGTATATCTTTATCTTTACGTTTAGAAACATGGAACATACCAAATGTATTGTCATATAGACTTGAACATGATATTAAAGGGGTCATATGATGCGATTTCAAGTTTTCCTTTCTCTTTGGAGTGTTACAAGCTGATTGTGCATAGATAAGATCCCTGAAGTTGCAAAGACTAAAGTCTCAAATCCAAAGAGATATTCTTTATCAAAGTTAAGACTCTGCCACGCCCCCCTAAAACGGCTCGTTCTAACACGCCCCCACATATCTACCTCACTATGTGGAAATATTTGCATAATGTGCCCAAATGTTCACGCAAAGAAAGAAGGCGTGGTTTCAGTAACTGCAGTTAGTGTTGAAGCAGCATGTCAGGGAGACGCTGTGTGTTTCTAGGCGAAAGCAGAAGCACTTTATTTGGCCTTCCGAAAGTAGATGCATTTAGGAATCTTTTAGATTAATTTCAACAGAACAGCAATGCATTTTATGGACGACCGTTTCGTGAACCTAGGAGAGGAGGTAATTCTGACTTTGCTATGATAATCTGGCGCTTCTGAATCAGCTACTGTTTTGGCTACTGTTTTGTTATTTGCTATTGACTGTTCAAATGCGGAGTTTTGCGCATCGTGTGTGTGTGTGTGTGTGCGCGCGAGCGAGCGAGAGAGGGAGAGAGAGAGCGCACGAGAGAGAGAGAGAGCGCGCGCGCGAGAGAGAGAGAGGGTCACATCCCAAACACATACCAGCTTCATCAC
>NW_015624569.1:181357-191767 GCF_001515625.1 Sinocyclocheilus rhinocerous | reverse complement strand
AAGGAGGGGGCTTTGTAGAAAACGAAGCGTTTGAGAGAGGCGGGGCATAGAGGACCTACAATAATGTACAGTATTTGAAAAATAATGTGTTTTTTGAACATTAAAGCATGTCAACATATTCTGTTACACCAAATACACAAAATAATGATCTTTAAAAAAGCATCATATGACCCCTTTAAGTTAAAATTTTTAGATGGTAACGTTTATATATTTTAGATAATTAAACTTTTCACTGTTGTTTTTCACTATTTTGAATAACTTTTTTAACTTAATATAATTTCAGTTATCCTGTGGTGTGACAAATTATTTTTAGGTAGAAAAACTCAAGTACAAGTACTGAATGCAGTTCATCAAGTAATATGAGCTTGTGAATATGGCATGTACAATAATTATAGAACATTTATTTATAAAAATGCTGTTTAAAAAATTTTTTTATGCACATCATATATATGTAACATGCAGGACATTTCAGCTATTTTGACACACTGATTGCTGAAAATCTTTTTCCATGGTGTGGAGGTGTCACGGTGTGCTGGGTACATGAACATGAAAAGATTCATATAAATATTAAAAATTTAATTAATAGTAGGAGGTAAAACTATGAAAGCCTGTTTCTACTTCAGCATTAAAAAAATTTATCATTAACTGTGACGTTTTCTTTTGTTTATTTTTAACTTATTTCATAATTTGAACTAAATTATTTTTAGGTAGAAAAACTCAAGTACAAGTACTGAATGCAGTTCATCAAGTAATATGAGCTTGTGAATATGGCATGTACAATAACTATAGAACATTTATTTATAAAAATGCTGTTTAAAAAATTTTTTTATGCACATCATATATATGTAACATGCAGGACATTTCAGCTATTTTGACACACTGATTGCTGAAAATCTTTTTCCATGGTGTGGAGGTGTCACGGTGTGCTGGGTACATGAACATGAAAAGATTCATATAAATATTACAAATTTAATTAATAGTAGGAGGTAAAACTATGAAAGCCTGTTTCTACTTCAGCATTAAAAAAATTAATCATTAACTGTGACATTTTCTTTTGTTTATTTTTAACTTATTTCATAATTTGAACTTGAAATTGATCATTTCAACTTTATTACTTGTATCTTTATATCTCAAAATTGTAATTTTGTTTGTCAAAATTCAAACCTTTTTCTCAATAGCAGCTTTATCATAATTGTGACACGTGAAAATTACCAATTTTTTCTCACAATTGCAACTTTATTTCTCGTAATTGTGTCTTTATTTCCTGTAATTGTGACTTCCTATCTCATGGCTTTATTTCTTATTTTAAACCGTATTTCACCATTACCTAATGTATTTATTGTTATACCAATGATGAAATATATCTATCCATAATATGATATGTTTCTGTTTCATATGTATCACATGGTTCATGACAGTTCAATCCACAGATAAAGAGAACTGCCCATATTATACATTTGGAGCCATAATTAGTCTTCGTTTTGCCTTAAACAGCAAATGACTGGAAATCCACATATTTGCTGTGACATTCTACATCCAAACACATTTGATGGCAATGATGTCTGATCAGATGTCTGATGTCTGACAGTAGATGATCAGTTCGTTAGGATGTAACAGTCACATGTAACAACAGAAAATAAAAGTCACTGTGGAATGGATCTATACATGATGCAGAGACTATTTATACACAGTATGTACAAGTGAAGCAGTCTGCATTACAGCGGCATACATCTCGACTTACTAACTTTGTAGAAATATGCTTAATAGCAGCAAGGTTGTTGTTAGTGTGACCATGTGTCATTATATTTACACAAGATGTGGTTGGTAAAATGCTTGTTTGATTTCCAAATACCCAAAGTATACATACAGTGTCATTGTAATACACTTTAATCCAGCAATAGTCTAGTCACAATGAAAGCACATTTGAAATCTAAAGGCTGGAATGCACTACACTTTGCATGATCTGATCTGTAGTGTGGAGGAGTTGACTCTAGTTGCCAAAAATCAGAACCATGCTGCAGATTTTGAGCAATCAGAGTTGACGGTTTTGACAGAAAATCGTGTGGTGCATGATGGGTACAGTTTGCAGTGTTTTAGTTTTAAACTAGGATTAAATTGATTCCACTGATATGAATGTTCGATCTTTTGAGGTGATTTTAGAACACACATCAAAGCGATTGGCTGCTGCCCAGGGTTTTTTCAGCACTCATTTGCGTTAATTCAGATTTTGACACCTCTTGCTCTTCTGTCAGTCTACTTTTCCATCCTCCTTTTTACAAATATGATTATTTGACCTAATGAGCTGCTTGCAGCCTCTCTTAATGACTTCCATCAGCTCAAAGTCATTTAATTAGTGTGTAATTATCTTTTGCTACCTCACAGGAATTTGAACGTAGCTAACTTTGTCAGCAGTTTGAAAAGTTCTACTTATTGAAAATTACATTTATGGAAAGGCCAAATCAACAATGTTTGCACTGTTTTCCTTGTAATGAGAAATGTGTCTGTTATTAGTCGCATACAAACCTGTCTTTTGATGAAGGTAAAGTGTCACTTCTGTGCCACTAGTTTACTCTAACAGTTTCAAAATAAGACATAGTCTCATTGTCTCATTCAGAGATATAAAGTGTAAAGATACAGAAATAAACAATTTTGAGGAAATAAGTGAAGTGGTGATCTTTTGTGTCCAGAAGAGCTATAATTAAAAAGCATAAAGATGACAGCTCGAATGATCATTACTGAAAAATCTGGTTTCTAAAAGTAATGCTAGTGCTATGTAATGCTCATGTTAACTTTGATTTCCACCTCAGTAGTGACATGGATTCACTTCAGTGTGCTATTAACCCACTTATTGCATGCTTACATCTTGTTGATTAACAGAAAAAAATGCATTGAACTTGCAAAGCATTACTAGACTTGATATTCGTCATTATTAAACACTTTGGGCTCTATTTGATCTTGATTTTGCTGTTTGATGTATGTTTGTATGAGTTCTGGCTCTCAGTGGTGGCCGAGCCTGTAGCGCTACAGCAAACAGTGTTTCATGAAAGAGAAGCTTATATTTTTAGTGTGTGACTGCCTTTACATAACTACAAATAATAATAGTGCCATTGATCGTGGCTCTACCACAACAAAATAGACTGGGAGTGCTGTGGATCTTTTGTAATGAAATTAATTGTCTGCATTTCACTGTGTATCAAACATTTAAACCTAGTTTTACAGTCATGGCAGCTGACTCAAATAATGCAATCACTTTAAACAACTATAGCGATATATTAAAATCATGGATTCTGCTCATGTGGACAGTGATTATGAGATCCCAGATGTTGTTTTTCCTGTATTTATACATGTACATAAACAGTACTGACAGTCTTTTTTTAATAAGCTTGAAAACTAATGACAAGGCAGTTATGTAAAATTGCTGGTCTATTTTAGGTCTCTGTTCACAACTGGCTTCGTTTACATGCAACCAAATAATCCACCAATAATCCAATCAGATTCTGAATAGTCTGACAGAAAAGCATTCATGTAAACAGTCGATCTGACTAATCTTGATTTGAATGAAATTGGTGTAGATCTTAAATAATCCTTCAAACTGAAAAATAATAGACATGTAAACGTTTGAATTAGATATCTTTTTCATTTGGACTTTAAAATGTCTCATGCGTATGCTTGTGTTTATTTACATCTTGTGTTATAAATATGCTGTCAGGTGGAAAGAACTGGTTGGTGGAGGAGACTGAATATTTATACATGGTGTAAGAATAATACATAAGAAATACATAAAAACAACTTTTTGGCCATACTTTTAGGTATGTCAACAAGATAAAAATTGCTTCTGTTGACATGCTTGTGGTGGCTTTGTGCTTTGTAATATGCCAGTCACACTAAGAACAGTTGGACAAACAAGGATCAACATGAACTGACTCCAAAACAGAACTCCAAAACCACATAAAAGTACACTCTGAGCTATGGTTGCTTGCAATACAAAACTCTGCCTGTAACCTTGGTAACAGTACTGGTTCCTGTGTCTAAGCATTGAGGTGACTGTCCTGTCAGATTTTACCTGGAAATTAATTTTGCGATGAACGTTCAATTCCTGATGGCCACAGTCCATCCAATAAAATGAATATTTCTCCCAAAATGTAAATTCTGTCTTCATTTACTGACCTTAATGTCATTCAAAATTTCTGTCTGTATGTATGCCTTTTTCGAAGTGTCTATTTACACTAAGAGCGAATAGCCCACCTTGTTGGCAGAGGTAAAGTGTGGTTGGGCTAAACAATTACAAATATTAATCGACGGCCATTAATCGACAGATTCAGTGGCGTAGATGAAAAAGCACTTCACACATTCTTTATGACGCGAGCGACCCGAGTTTGAATCCAACTTTTGCCAAACTTGTTCGTCTCCTTTTTCACATTTCTTATTACATCAGAAAGGCATATATTTTCAATAAAAATGAAGAAAAAATAAATAAAAAGGTGAAAATAAAGTATCGGGTAGGGTTAGGGAGTGTGCTTTATTGTCCCAATAAGGCAGCGTCCATTTAATAATTCTAATTTAAATGATCATTTACACTTAATACATTATTATTGCATGCTGTTTTATAATGTACTACAATACTGAGGTGCAGATATTTGCCACTATTTGCAATAAGTAGTATAAACAGCAGAAAATGCTGCTATTTTTAAAGTGTAAATAGAATCTATCACTATTTGCACTTATTGTAAAATAGCATATCGCTAAGAAAATACTGCTATTTTTTAACTTAGTGTAAATAGAATCCATTGCTATTTGCACTTAGAAACTCTTTTCCATTTATACTGTAAAGGTCATAGTGACCATGACTGTCAAGCTCCAAAGCTGTCAAAGGACCAAAACATTTATCATAATGTAGTCTAAAGTAGTCTGTAGTCACCTGAAGTCATATAAAAGCTTTTTGTATTGATCAGTTTTCTGATGCCACTTGCTGACATGCCATTATTTTTCATTCTTTTCAGTGAATAACAACGAAACTCTTTTCCATTTATACTGTAAAGGTCATAGTGACCATGACTGTCAAGCTCCAAAGCTGTCAAAGGACCAAAACATTTATCATAATGTAGTCTAAAGTAGTCTGTAGTCACCTGAAGTCATATAAAAGCTTTTTGTATTGATAAGTTTTCTGATGCCACTTGCTGACATGCCATTATTTTTCATTCTTTTCAGTGAATAACAACTTCAATTGTTATTTCTTAACACAAACCTATTGTATGACTTCAGGATAGACAATATTTTTGTATTATATTTTTATGGCATTTTTGTTGTCCTTTTAAAAGCCATGGTCGCTATAAACTTTGTATTAAAAAGACCTGCATGAAGATTCTTCAAATCATCCTACTAATGACAAACTTATTTTTTGAGTCAACTATCCCTTTAATTAAAGAAAAACAAGAGCATAAATGACACTGACAAAAAAGAAAAAAAAAAGAAATTGAGGTCTTCTGAAAGTTCTGAGGTAAACAGGGATTTCCCTGACTTCCTTCCTTCAGTCTATTTTATGATCAACAGATCAGATTTAGGTCAGAGCAAAGGTTGCAACATGAGACTGTAGGATATCTGCGCTGGCATCTGGTGGGATATACCACAGCCAAACCTACTTGGGTGTTTCACGCATGGACACTCCTGTGGAGGGGAGCTGTGGAGCAAATTTACATGAGACAGACTACAGTTCATACTGTAACTCACTGTGTCGGCCACCGCCATTTGCAGGCCTCAATGAGACATTCATTGTTGGCCACAAGCAGTACGACAAATTCAACATGGCAACTGAACAAAATGGAGACAGATACAACATAAGCCAGCAAGCACACATACACCCAAACAACACATCCTAAAACAATGCTTTGATTATTCTTCAAATGTAAACAAACCCTCTAAGGAGGAAGCTGCAGTGTTTGAGTTTTGGTATAACCTGCTGCTATGTGTTTATCTTGATTAAGTTAGCTATTCATAGGCTACTTGAAAACCAAGCAGTACTGTTCATCTTTTATCTTATCTAATTTTATTCGCAAATTTCTTATCAGTAGACCAGGATGATTCAGGTGTACCTTTGTTCTGTGTAAAGATATTTACTGCACTGTAGTCATTAAAACAGTTTTTATTATAATGGCAATTCATTCTCTAACTGAACAGGTGTCTCAGAGTTGCCCCGTTTTCTGTAAATGTCCTGCAAGGTTATTAATTCCTGAAGGTTTGCATAATTAGCATCTTTGCATAGATTATATGTTAGCTGTCCCCGGAACGTAGTCAAAAGAATGCTAACATATACTGTGTACACTATTAACAGAGCATTTGAACTGACATTCATTTGATTATATATATATTTATTCATTTAATTATATATTTTCAGGATTCTTTGGTTGGCCATTTCATTATTTCATTGTTTTCAGCTTCTAAGAACTGCTTTACCTGTTTTGCTGTGTGATGGGGCATTGTCCTGCATGAAAATTGCTGGGTGATTGGGCAATGAACGCAGGGAAGGGACTGCATGCCACAGGAGGTTCTGATAAACATTTGCATTCACTCTGCCATGTAGCTGTATAAAAGGCCCAGCTATTGCTGCAGAAAACATCCCCCAAACCATGACACTTCCTCCTCCACCTTTCACTAACTTCTTTACACACTTTGGGTTCAGTCTTTCCCCAGTTTGATGATGAACACAAATGTTTCCCTTCGGACCCAAATAAATTAAACTTGCTTTCATCACTAAAGTGAACTTTGGACCAGTTCTCCTCTGTCCACACTACATGATCCTCAGCAAAGGTTAGTCTAGCCTTTTAATTCTTTCCGCTGATATAAGGTTTGGTCGCTACAAACCTTTCAGTGGGCTTTCAGTCCAAATTCTCTTAAACATCGAGACACTGTATGCCGAGATCCTTACCCTGTTCAGTGCTGAACTGGCAAGCAATTCCAGCTGCAGTGTTGAACCGATTGCCCATATTTAACTCATGAAATATATTAAAAATACTGCAACATTTTTAAAAAAATGGAATACTTAAATGGAAACATTTTTTATTCCTACTGTGATTTTAACAATTGAAGAACTGCCCCCAGACTGAGCCTGGTTTCTCCCAAGGTTTTTTTTTTTTTCATCCATTTCTGTCACCGATAAAGTTTGGGTTCCTTGCCACTGTCGCCTTTTGGCTAACACTATTTGATAACAACTGAGCTGGATGATGACATCAATATTTTCTCCAAAGCTGCTTTATAGATGAATTAAACTCATTTCATTAACTAAATGAACTTTACACAGTTATTGAACTGAAGTGAATCAATAATGAACTAGTTTCAATTGAATAATGACTTTTTATAATGACCATTTGAATTGTATTAATATATCAAGCGTATAGCGTTAGTTCTGGCAGGTCACGTGAGTCAAGCTTGCATCGTCTGACTCTCAGCTGATCACATCTACCTATAGGAATACGACACCTATCACGGCATTCCTATATAAGGTCTATTCAGTATTATTCAGCAGCTTTTTCGCTTGCTCAGGAGCAAATTACCCTTCTCCATCCACAACTCCTCCTTTCGCCACAGTCAGGACTTGGCTTTCTGATATTCCTTGTTGAATCAGACTCCTTTTACCTTGAATAATGTTACAATTAAATATCATTAAGTACATTAATGATATCTGCTTTGTTCTGTTCTGTTTACCCTAGGGGGGTTATTATTGCTGCTCTCCTTGCTCATTCATGACATGCTGCATGGATGGGCAGGGAGTTTTTGCCCAGAACAGAACCATACCACCAAACCAAACTCTATGCTTCCTGTTTGGACTTGGTCACTTCCTGTTTGTTGCTGCCACGTGTTTTGCATTACAAGTTAATTCTTTATCGTCTATTTTTTAAATCTAAAATAAATTTTATACACCATCATTTTCATTTCTATAACGTGTGAATATATCCCCTATTGTATTCTACAACAAAAACAAATGGAGCGCCTTGTCATCACTAGTTTTATTTTGATTTACAGAGTCCGCTAGTAGCCTGTAGCCTGTTAGCATCACCAGCGTGGTTGCCGCTAATCTTGCTTTCATTGTTTACACTATTCGCACACATTACCATTGTTTTACTCACTGTTACTTGCCTTAATGGCAGATTTGTGTTTACCTTTGAGTGCAGGTGAGGACACGTTCGAGCTGAACTCGGTGCAGCTCGAGCTGGAGGCTGTGGAGAAGCAGATCCACGAGCTGCTAGAGAGGCAGGCCCAGCTGAGAGAGCGGAGAGCCGCGCTGGAAACATGCCGTGCTGATGCTCACAAGTCCGGGGTAAGTATACAGCATGCTGCTAACACTCCCACCACCTCTACTCCGCGTGTTTCTTTGCACAGGCCCCGTGCACCCAGGACGCGATCTTCCCAGATGTCCTTCACTCCGGTGCCGGAACACCACAGTGCTGCATTTGACACTATAGATCATGACATACTCATAGATTGAATGCAAAACTATACGGTTATTCAAGGGCAGGCTTTAAGATTTAAGGTTTAGATCCTACCTGTCCGATCGCTACCACTTTGTCTATTTAAATGGGGAATCATCTCAATTATCTGCAGTAAAGTATGGAGTGCGCTAGACGGATGTACTGTTACTTCCTCTACAGTCAAAAATGTGGGTGCTATATTAGACAGCAACTTGTCTTTTGAAAACCATATTTCTCATGTTACAAAAACAGCATTTTTTCATCTTAGAAACATTGCCAAGCTCTACGGAACATGTTACCTGTTTCTGATGCAGAAAAGCTTGTTCATGCATTCATGACCTCTAGACTGGACTATTGTAATGCACTGCTAGGTGGTTGTCCTGCATCTTCAATAAACAAGCTACAGGTAGTCCAAAATGCAGCTGCTAGAGGCCTTACCAGGTCAAGAAAATATGATCATATTACCCCAATTTTACAGTCTCTGCACTGGCTATCTATTAAGTTCTGCATCAGTTACAAAATATTACTACTTACCTATAAGGCCCTTAACCGTCTAGCTCCTGCATACCTAACTAGTCTTCTATCATGCTACAATGCATCACGCTCCATAAGGTCACAAAACTCTGGACTTTTGGTAGTACCTAGGATAGCAAAGTCCACTAAAGTAGGTAGAACTTTTTCGCATTTGGCTCCCAAACTCTGGAATAGCCTTCCTGATAACGTTCGGGGTTCAGACACACTCTCTCTGTTTAAATCTAGATTAAAGACACTTCTTTTTAGCCAAGCATTCACATAATGTATCTCGTAACTTTTTACTTCAGCTATATCTGATCAAATGCACATTTTCATTCTTTTGCTTGGGTTGAACACATCATCTTTGCTCGGTTGGAACAGCAGCTACGCTAATTTAGTCTCTATCTGCTTCTCTGTTTCTGCCACGAGACTTGCAGCTTGAGGCAACTAGGAATTACACAAGCTTCAGTCTGGATCCAGAACACCTGAGAAAAGATGATGCCAACCCCTCAGAGGACAACCCTGAAACAACATACAGAACTACCACATTTTGCTATAAGTTTGATTGCATCATATAATAATTGCTGTTAATAGTGTTCATCGTCTGTTTGATTACGTCTTTAATTGATTTTTCCGTACATTTCTGCCATATGTACATTAACTGTACATATCAAGCGTCAAGCGATTAGTCAACAGAAGAGACAGACGGCTGCACGTGAGTGTCCTGCGTAATACTTGTTTATAGATCTGCTGTTGGAATTATTACTTGCTGCTAGGAAGGAATATTTCGTTTTCTGCCTATTTCTACGTTATATTTTTGTTTGCGTTTGTATTTTTGATTGCACTTTCTGGTAATTATAATAATTGCCCTCGGCTAAGAAGGAGCGCGTGTAATTTAATTGCTCCCTTCCTGCGTTTAAGTGCGAACTGTAGTTTCGATTTGAGGAATTGCCCTGCTATAGACTATTGGCTGTGCTAATTAGAAGGCGGCCACAGCTGTTTTAGAGTATTTAAACTGCTTGGTCACTGTCATAACTTGGGCTAAGCGATTAGTCAACAGAAGAGACAGACGGCTGCACGTGAGTGTCCTGCGTAATACTTGTTTATAGATCTGCTGTTTGAATTATTACTTGCTGCTAGGAAGGAATATTTCGTTTTCTGCCTATTTGTACGTTATATTTAGGGGTTCAAGCACGCAGTGCTGAAACCCTATTGTAATTGTAAGGATTTTTATTAGGGGTTCGAGCACGAAGTGCTGAAACCCTATTGTAATTGTTAGGATTTTTATTATTATTATTATTATTATTAGGGGTTCGAGCACGAAGTGCTGAAACCCTATTGTAATTGTTAGGATTTTTATTATTATTATTATTATTATTATTATTATTCTTCCCTAAAACTGAACGGGCAGAACAAACCGTAAGGCCTAGAGAGC
>NW_015624569.1:178623-181168 GCF_001515625.1 Sinocyclocheilus rhinocerous | reverse complement strand
GGGCCCTTCGGAATGAAGGATTTCGAAGGGTACAACTGATGGACACTTTGGGCTCCCATGATCCTTTGCGCAGATTCTTTGATTCTACAGGTAGTCCAAAATGCAGTGGCTAGAGTCCTTACCAGGTCAAGAAAATATGATCATATTACCCCAATTTTACAGTCTCTGCACTGGCTACCTATTAAGTTCTGTATCAGTTACAAAATATTATTACTTGCCTATAAGGCCCTTAATGGGTTAGCTCCTGCGTACCTTACTAGTCTTCTACCACGCTACAATCCATCACGCTCCATAAGGTCACAAAACTCTGGACTTTTGGTAGTACCTAGGATAGCAAAGTCCACTAAAGGAGGTAGAGCTTTTTCGCATTTGGCTCCCAAACTCTGGAATAGCCTTCCTGATAACGTTCGGGGTTCAGACACACTCTCTCTGTTTAAATCTAGATTAAAGACACTTCTTTTTAGCCAAGCATTCACATAATGTATCTCGTAACTTTTTACTTCAGCTATATCTGATCAAATGCACATTTTCATTCTTTTGCTTGGGTTGAACACATCATCTTTGCTCGGTTGGAACAGCAGCTACGCTAATTTAGTCTCTATCTGCTTCTCTGTTTCTGCCACGAGACTTGCAGCTTGAGGCAACTAGGAATTACACAAGCTTCAGTCTGGATCCAACCCTTACGAAGATCTGAGATAACCGAACAGCTGAGAAGAGATGATGCCAACCCTCCAGAAGACCTCAGATGATGCTAACCCTGGAACAACATATAAAACTACCAAATTTTGCTTGATCGCAACCTTTAATCGCAATCGCAAAGTTTAATCGCAACATATATTCATTGCGGTTAATAGTGTTCACCGTCTGTTTGATTACGTGTAATGTTTAGCTAACTGCATGATTCTTACTGTACATTTCTGCCATAGTCACCACTAATAACCTACTCCTAAATGTAATGTAGAAACGTAATATTTTCTGTAAAGTTGCTTTGCAACGATTAGTATCGTGAAAAGCGCTATACAAATAACCTCGAATTGAATTGAATTATGCTAAGTGTCAATCATTTTGACAATAGTGGTCCTGACAAAAAATTAATTTATTAGTATTATTTAGTATTATTGTAGTAGTGTCTCTCAGTGGATCTCATGAGTATCGCTGTCAGCTGTATATGTCACAGCAGCAGCTTTCACTGACCTCATAAACCATACAATGAGCTGGAGACATGGGGTCAAGGGTCACACTCTCCCTGCTATTGCTGCATGTATTAAAAGCCTTCTCATTTAGGCTAATACATCCCTGTGAACTGATGCTGCTAATGTGATTTGTTGACACTGGTGAATGTGGGATCTGTAGTTACTAAATGAACAATCTACAATTAGAACATTCTAGAATCAGAACACCATCTCCGCTATAAGGCAGTTAGATGCTTTTTGGAGCATGTATTGAATGTTTTGGAGGTTCAGTCCAAAACCTTGGGTGGTTTGGTGTTTAGCTGTGATGGTTATTTTTGTTTGTTTTTAAAGCAGTGGGCATCAAGTTTTTGTGGATGAGGGTATTTTGCATGACCATACGGGCATCTGTCTAAATTAGGTTCTTTTGATTCAGTGCCAAAAGACCATTCTGATTGGACACAACTTTTACAAGATGTATTTTCCTATCCTTGAAAACCAAAAAATATATTGTTAGTTTAAAACAAAACAGAAAAAGGAAACCAATGTTTTCACAATGTCTGTATCCATTAATGGTTCTAAGAAGTGCAAAATATGCACTGTAGTAAAACCAAATTTTCCTGTTTTCCTTCAGAACTTTTCAAGTGGCAGACACAGTGTTGTGTAAAATTAATAATAAAAGAAGTGGTTCCCTTTGTTTAAATATTCTGACTTGTAAAAAAAAATTGGTTATATGTATTTATATCCTTAAATTCAACACTGAATAGCACTGCTACTGAATCTACAAAGGGAAACATGCAGCAGTAGTCCAATTATTGTAGTCTAATATGTAGTCCAATAAATGATTTGTATATGCCAGTTCTTTTTAATGAACCAAAAACATACAGCATGACCTGTGTAATCCAGTTACAGAACAAATGACTCAAATGAACTGACTCTTTTTGTGAATTGAAAATACTTTAAAATATATTTATTTTAAACAAACTGTTGATGGAAATGCTAAGGAACCAGAATCATTATAGGCAGTCATGTAGTCAGCATACACTGTATGCTTACTTTTTTCCCAGGGCTGTTTGGGTATACCAGTTTGTAAGGATTCATATTTGTGTATACCTTCAGTATACTCACTTGTTTTGAGATTCTTTTTATGCCGTTGATGCATTATCAATTCTATCATTCTACCTTTCCTCACCTCTGGCAATCTCTGGCAGTCATCATCGTCATCAACTGAAGGAAGATATGGCAGTGAGTGGAGAAAATTTCAGGCTAAATAGTGTCAAGAGGGATGAATAAAAGAAACATGCTAAAGGAAAAGTGAAAAAAAAAAAAAAAACGTGAGGCAATAATGTGACCATGTGGGAGTGGATTGAGGGACT
>NW_015624569.1:175301-177506 GCF_001515625.1 Sinocyclocheilus rhinocerous | reverse complement strand
AAAAAAAGAAAAATGCTTAAGGAAAAGTGGAAAAAAAAAAAAAAACGTGAGGCAATAATGTGACCATGTGGGAGTGGATTCAGGGACTGGGGTAGTAAACCACTTTTTTCTTTAGAACTACATGACTGTGTAAGAGGAATACAAGCCAGAATTGTTCAAATCTTATCTAAAGTTGTTACTTACAAATGAGTAATCCAGTTGTTATCAGGAACCCTGGAGCAGATGATCTGACAAGTAGAAGATTCCACAAAGACTCTTCTGAGTAACTGAGGCAAATGATCTGGTGATTATTAACCCAAGGGACACGGATGTTTTTGCTAGTGCAAACTTTGTGGGACTGCTTCAAAAGACAGTCGTTTTGTAGATGAGCTTGACTTCCTGGTCAACACAGAAACCTTGATCTGCACAAATCGTTCCACACCTCTTTGAATTAATGGTGGAAATGGAAATTAGCCCTTGAATCTTTGACAGGAGAAGTGCAGGACTTTGCCAGTCACATTGACAAGTCTTGATTACAGAATATCGACTGAAGCTCTGAGTGGGCAAAAGATAATGCTTTGAGTCTGTCTCAGCTGCACACAGGTGCCTATAGAGGAGACATCTTCTTTTGCTTTTATTTTGGTTCTCCTCGGCTTTCGCTTGCACTTGGTTTGACTTTATCAGGATGCGGGCTGAAACTTGAACCTGCTTCCCCAGACACAGAGAAAGTTTGCCACAGGATATTTAATATTTGTGTATTGGCAGGTCGATAAGTGGGTCTTTATTAGCATTGATATTATTACTTGTGTTTCTCTGTGACGTTGATTATGACAGTTGTGTTATTATACTTCCATGACAAAGCACTAGTATTGGAATCAGAATTTCTAAAGGGGACCATCAAAACAAAGAGTTACCACCTTAGGTGTCTCCAAGCCGGCTCCTGTAGAGCTACCATCCTGCAGATTTCAGCTCCAACCCAATCAAACACACCTGAACCAGCAAATCAAGGTGTAGGAAAGTAGTTCTCCAGTTATCTATTGCTAAATTTAGCATAGCGATGTTGACTGTCTTAATCTGATTTGTGTGAAATTTAATACATTTAATTTGTTAGGACTATATGAATCATTGGCCTGTATTAATTGGTCTGTACTTTTAAGAGCATTATCAACTTGGATAGAAAAATATCAGTTTATCAGTTTCAAATGCACAGGGACCAGCAACTCAAAAAATAAAAGTTTATTGTTTTTGTGTAGTCAAAAACAGTGTGGAAAAGTTTTTACTCTATTTTACTTTTTCATTATATTATTTTGAATCTACTTGGCAAAAGGGCTGTTTGATGAATTCTTATACAGGTTTGGGCAGTCTGATACCTGATGCCTTTTGCCTTTGTCTAAGAGTTTGCCTTGGGTTGCCCTTCACATTTCTCATTTAGGCAAGCTGCCATTGCCTTCATTAGCTTAAGTAACCCTGTCGCACTGCTGAAGCTTAGATACATACCAATTTAACCTTGATGCCTATTACAAACACATATCTGCAAGTGTATAGGACATTTTAGACATGATTGTGTCCATAAGGTCAGTAGCTATAATATGTAGGTCCGTCTGCTGCTCTCAGGCATAATCATATATTACATCAGCTAGTGTTGAGCCTTTTCAGGCTATTTCACCTTAACTTCACAGAGAGTGAAAATGATTGCCATAGGTGGTTGTGAGGAAAAACAGATCCCATAAGTAAAGCCTTAGAGTATTTTTTCATTAGGTACTTATTAAGTACTTCATAGCC
Source organism: Sinocyclocheilus rhinocerous (assembly GCF_001515625.1). Classification (NCBI taxonomy): domain Eukaryota; kingdom Metazoa; phylum Chordata; class Actinopteri; order Cypriniformes; family Cyprinidae; genus Sinocyclocheilus; species Sinocyclocheilus rhinocerous. Next base: position 175,745 of record NW_015624569.1, on the reverse strand, counting down.
TTTGGCACAACAGTACTTGTCTTTTCTTTATGTAGCACAATAATAAGCTTGACAGAACCACTTTGGATGTGCTGTGATTCGGAATGAGAAGATCTTGAAGTTGCGGAACATTGTTCTTAAAGCTGCAGTCTGTAACTTTTTTTGGTTAAAAATGATCCGAAATCAATATTTGAGCAAGTACATAACCAGCCAGTGTTCAAAACTATCGCCTTACTTTAGCCCGATTCACAACGGTTAGCTTATAATAATGTTTTCTAATTTGAGTGGTATGGGTAGGTTTTCACGGGAAATTCGAGCATGCTGCCGCATCATTAAATCACGTCTGTAAACATAACGAAGTTGTCCTGGCTACAAGGCTATTGCATGTGAGGATCCTGCAGGTGGCGGATCGTTTATAGCCTTTTCTCACAGCAGCTGGAATAATTAAATGTATCATTTTGATGG
>NW_015624569.1:174493-174767 GCF_001515625.1 Sinocyclocheilus rhinocerous | reverse complement strand
TTTTGGGTTAAAATCTTAATATGAAATTCGAATGGTATGACAATTAGAGATTAGACTGTACAGAAATTGAAATCTACACGCTAATACACACTATAGGCAATGCTGATGTTGTTAACATTAATAATTTGAGAATAAAGTGTAACAATAATAATAATTTGCATGGTTTGACGTGATATGAGCTAACCGATCTTCAGATTTAATCACCATTGGTAGCACGATTTATTGTAATGCTTTTTTCCCCAGTTGGTCAGAACAAACGTGGCAGACTTGTTAC
>NW_015624569.1:173916-174286 GCF_001515625.1 Sinocyclocheilus rhinocerous | reverse complement strand
GACGTAGGCTAGAATCTGTGATTCTGAAGTACAGTAAATATCCACACCGGTGCGCTGACTGACTGCCACACATACTCCTCAAAACATTAGATTCATCATCGCTGGAGCCGTGCTGGCGCACAACCCACGCAAGGAATATAATACGTGTTTACAGCTGCAATTGCAAGTTTTCAAACAGAGATGGCGACAAAGAGGCAAAATTTACGAACTGCAGCTTTAAATGTGATTACATTTTTAAGTATGTTTAGTATGTTAGTATTAAAGGGGTCATATGATGCGATTTCAATTTTTCCTTTCTCTTTGGAGTGTTACAAGCTCTTGGTGCATACAGAAGATCTTTAAAGTTGCAAAGACTAAAGTCTCAAATCCA
>NW_015624569.1:164899-173381 GCF_001515625.1 Sinocyclocheilus rhinocerous | reverse complement strand
GACGCGTTTCAGAAAGGCGGGGCATAGAGGAGAAACATGTATGTACAGTATGTGGAAAATAATGTGTTTTTTTAACCTTAAACCGCATAAACACATTTCATTACACCAAATACACAAAATAATGTTATTTTTAGCAACATCATATGACCCCTTTAATATGTTTTAAAATCATTCAATTATTTTTTGTCTCGCCTTGTTACCATTGACAAAATCAATAAAACTGTTCCTCAACATATGTTTTCATCAGTAATTGTGTTAAATACACTTTTTTCTGCTTCATCTGATTTTTCTCAAATACTATATGTTCCTGGATCGCTGGTACCGGAATGGCATTCCTATCAACCATTCATTGTGTTCTGTATGTAAGGGAAGAGTTTGGTGATGATTGGTAGATGGGAATGAAATGGAGACCCGTATTAATAATAGGTTATGATGGATTGATGGATGAAAGTGATGGATTTTCTTTGGTTCATCTGATAATTTTACCACCTAACATTTTACACCAAGAACGAAGAGTCCAAAGAGCAAGTGACCAAGCACAACAAATGAACATTCAAGTTGCATTAAAGGTCATGTTTGATTACTTTCAGGTGCCCTCTCCATTAACTGATATACCTCCAGTTCTTTACCAGTTTCTCCATTCTAAACAAGGGGGCACACTATGTACACTGTGCATACCTATGCATAGAGGTGCCATTATCCATTACAGTCTCACTTTAAACAAGATTTGTTACCCCATGAATCAGAGAGTTCCCAGCAGCAGCCACAAAGGTTTGCAGTTGCAGCTTAGCAGGAGAGGTGCATGTGTTGACAACGCAGTGACAGGTGCATATGCAGTCACTCTTCTAAGTATAGCGGATGGCGTACTAGCATTCTGCATAAGTCGTCTTGTGTTTGGGATTAAAATACAAAGCCATTTGGCTGACTAAAACTGATGAACTGTTGCACGCTGTGGTGCTCAATTCTCAGACAACAGAAACCGCTCAGAGATACAAAAGCATGGGAAAGTCTGAAACTTATGTGGCATAAACTACTGATATATATATATATATATATATACATACAGTATCTCACAGAAGTGAGTACTCCCCTCACATTTTTTAAAATATTTTATTATATCTTTTCATGTGACAACACTGAAGAAATGACACTTTGCTACAATGTAAAGTAGTGAGTGTACAGCTAGTATTTGCTGTCCCCTCAAAATAACTCAACACACACATGCTTGGCCAATCCATCACCTTTACCCTCAGCTTCTTTAGCAAGGCAATGGTCGTCTTGGAGGTGTGTTTGGGGTCGTTATCATGTTGGAATACTGCCCTGCGGCCCAGTCTCCGAAGGGAGGGGATCATGCTCTGCTTCAGTATGTCACAGTACATGTTGGCATTCATGGTTCCCTCTATATATATATATATATATATATATATATATAGTTTAAAAAGATTAAAATGAAAATAAAATTTGTAAAACACAGTTCATTGAAGTACTTGTGTTTCTCTATGAAGTTGATTATAACAGTTGTGTTATTATACGTACAAGACAATGAACTAGTATTGGGAGATATCTTGACAATTATATACTGTATATACTGTTTGTCAGAAGTTCCCAATCCTGGAGATCCACCTTCCTGCAAAATTCAGCTCCAACCCCGATGAAATACAAATGAACCAGCTTATTAACATTTTCATAATTACAGACAGCTATGTTTGATCAGGGTGGGAACTGAACTCTGCAGCGACTGAAACTGATGAGCTGTTGCATGTGGTGCTCAATTCTCAGACAACAGAAACCCTTCAGCATGGGAAAGTGTTTAAAATTAAAATAAAATTAGTACAATACAGTTCCTTGAGGTACACCAGAACATCATACTGTAACCATCTTCAGGAGTTCTGTAGCCTTATATTATTACTTATGCTTCTCTATGAAGTTGATTATAACACGTGTTATTATACTTCCAAGACAAGGCACTAGTATTGGGAGATATCTTGACAATTATATACTGTTTGTCAGAAGTTCCCAATCCTGGATATCCACCAACCCCAATCACATTCAAATGAACCAGCTTATTAAGATTTTAATAATTACAGACAGCTGTGTTTGATCAGGGTGGGAACTGAAATCTGCAGCGACTGAAACTGATGAGCTGTTGCATGCTGTGGTGCTCAATTCTCAGACAAGAGAAACCCCTCAGAGATACAAAAGCATGGGAAAGTCTGAAACTTATCTATGTATTAGTGCTGTCAAAATTAACGCAGGCGATTAATTTTTTCCAGTTTAACGGTGCAGGGGCGGAGCTAGGGTTGGCCACCCCACTCACAGCTGCTGCTTCTGTCTTTTTTTCTTGACTAGAATTTCATTTATATAGATGCAGAACTTCTTTACGACTACTTCAAATGGGAGACTTTTCAGACGCGCACTCCACTTCGCCTCAGCGCCAAGTGCTGGTCAAACAAGCATGAAACGGTACAGGTGACGAGGCAGCTTCAGTAGAACAACCATGAACTGCAGTCAGATGAGATGTTGTCAGGCCATAATCAGTAAAAACAAATTGTCCTGTCCTGTTAGCCATTGTACTGTGCTCGTAGAGTGTGCTCTTCAATTGCACACACAAAAGCAGCGGCGCGCTGTAGCCTGTATAATTTCATATTAAAGTGTGAAGGAAACTACGAGCATGCGTATCAGATCCGCGTTACATTCAGCAGTGGCAGCTCTTAAAGTAATAGCAGCCAAAAAAGCTAATAACCCAGCTGCTGTGATGTCTGTTAAAGGGGTCATATGATGCGATTTCAATTTTTCCTTTCTCTTTGGAGTGTTACAAGCTCTTGGTGCATAAAGAAGATCTGTAAAGTTGCAAAGACTAAAGTATCAAATCCAAAGAGATATTCTTTATAAAAGTTAAGAGTCAACGATGTGGGAAGATTTGCATAACGCCGCCCAAACGTTCACGCAAAGAAAGAAGGCGTAACTTTGATTCTCGCTGTAGTATTGCTGTTGCCGCCGCCGCCATGTCGTGAAGGCGCTGTGTGTTTCGTTGTGAAAGCGAAACTACTTTGTTTGGCCTTCCAAAAGAGGACGATATCCGCTCACTCAAGCCGGCCTCCGCTCACTCTAGGCCCCGCGGCCTCCGCTCACTCAAGGCCGCGGTGTGTGACGCTGTTTCGTTGTGAAAGCGAAACTACTTTGTTTGGCCTTCCAAAAGAGGACACGACTAGAAATCAGTGGTTAAGTTGTATTTACAACACTGTTCCAGAACACTTCAACCCAAATATTCAGATGTGTGCAGCACATGGAGGACTGTTTCCTGATCCTGGAAGAGTAGACTACAATGCCGGCGCTTTTCAGACCGATGAGTTTTGTAAAAATCGACGCGTTTCAGAAAGGCGGGGCATAGAGGAGAAACAATAATGTACAGTATGTGGAAAATAATGTGTTTTTTTTTAACCTTAAACCGCATAAACACATTTCATTACACCAAAAACACAAAATAATGTTCTTTTTAGCAACATCATATGACCCCTTTAATCAATGAACAAAAGAAAAAATAACTTTTGTAGCTTTAAGGATTCATCTATATTTAATTTACAATTTAGTGTTTGATAACTTTATTCGATTTCTGAATATTTCCTACTTGCTGAAGGGCACAGGTAAATATGACATTTATTATAGGGGCTATGTGAAGATTTTTTTAAGTTAATTTAAATTAAAAGTTATTTTTTAAGTCTAATAAATGTTAAAATTGATAGCTCTCAATTATACTGTAAAATGTTGAATGGCTATAGTCAATGGTTAAATATTAGGGGGAAAAAACAATTTCCTAGAGACTTCAGTAGTATTGGTATCAGTGACACTCACCTTCAGTCATAAAAAAGATGTCATTAAACAAATATTAAAAGATTACTGTATTTATGTTTTCTCTACATTCATTTGAAGATTGAATGTGAAATTATTGCAATATAAAAATATATTTAAAAACGTTAGGTTATGTGGGTTTAATTGTGATTTCAGAAGAAATGTGCGATTAATTAGTTAATTTTTTAATCGATTGACAACACTAACATATAAAAATGTAAAATTTAAATAAAATTAGTATAACACAGTTCCTTGCGGTACACAAGAGCATCATAATCATCTTCAGCAGTTCTGTATAGCCTGATATTATTACTTGTTTCTCGATTAAGTTGATTATAACAGTTTTATAACAGTGTTATTATACTTCCAAGACAAGGAAAGATATTGAAAGATATCTTGAAAATGATATACTGTATTATATACTGTTTCCCAATCCTGTTCCTGGAGATCCACCTTCCTACAAAGTTCAGCTCCAACCCTGATCAAATACAAATGAACCAGCTTATTAAGATTTTCATAATTACAGGCAGCTATGTTTGATCAGGGTGGGAACTGAACTCTGCAGCGACTGAAAATGATGAGCTGTTGCATGCTGTGGTGCTCAATTCTCAGACAACAGAAACCCTTCAGAGATACAAAAGCATGGGAAAGCCTGAAACTTATGTGGCATAAACTACTAATATATGATAAGTAAAAAAAAAAAAAAAAAATTAGTATAACACAGTTCCTTTAGGTACACCATCTTCAGCAGTTCTGTGGCCTGACCTGACTGCAGTCCATTATCCAGAAGACTGTTAAGTTGTTGCAAAAAAAAAATACATACATTCACATCTTCACATCTCACCTGGGCCAATGGCAGAGGTCTTAGATGATATGTCAGAATTGCTGTATTATTTTGTTATATTATTATACGGAGCAATTAATCTGCAAACTACCCAAACTATGTGTATACAGCTGTATAGGTATCAATTTAAATAATTTAGTATTAAATTAATGTTAAATATTATAACATTTAGGGTTACTATAATATATATTTTTTTTTTTTATGTTTAATGTATTCATTTTCAATATTTATATTTAATTTTTTGCTGTACCTGATTTCCACTTGTTTTAACTTACATTCTGTCAGCATTCACCAGACTTGTGTGACACATTCACATTTTTTACATAGATGTGACACTTTCAGGTGCATGTGCTCCATAAATAATCATAAACTCTGGATCAAACCCTGAGTTTACAGAGAATGTTTATAGTAAGTGTTGTGAACCCATTGAACTTGTTTTGATTTGTTTTGTTTTGTCACCTCTAAACCTACTGAAACTCAGTACAGCTTACGTTTTGTAACAGGCTACAGAGTTAATCATACATTTGGGAGTTGACAGACAACTTTGTATTGTAAGACCATTGAACCTGACCTTTGGTTTTATCAACTCTAAACCGAACCTGAAACTCAGAGTTTGTTCAGTTTCAGCTTGTCTCATTATGGGATCATAATAATTGAGAAACTACAAAACTATACATTTAATAATTTATTTGGCACAATGTATTGAAGTGAATTAATTAAAAGTAGTTCAGTACAACAGCATGACTGCCAGCGTGATATTAATTAATTATGAAACTGTGGCACATTGCCAAACTATGGGTTTCATTAATGTGTAGCTAGAACACAATGTGTTGTGATTTTGCAATCTGTTGTGAGGAACACTAGACCCACAAGGCCTTAAATATGAAACTACATAGTCTCAGTCCTACAACCCAGAGGCTGTTAACGGTGACTGCTCTACACTTCTGTTTGTTCACAGCCATGGCAACCTTCAACTATAGCCCCTAATATATACAGTACTTCCACAGCCCCAACAGCTGTCCCTTCAACATTCAATGTCCAGTACTTCGGCTTCTGTACAACAGAGCAGTGCTTAGAGAGATTAGTCAAGCATTTCATCTGGTCTTTGGATCCCCAGAACCACAGCTGATGCCACTGACCAATGGTCTGTCACATTTGGGCTACAAGTATAAATCAACAATAACAGTTATACAGTAAAAACCACAAACTCATCTGGGGTTCAAAATGACATTTTTCTTAAAAAAATGAATAAAATATGAAAATTATATATATATGGAAGGTCAAATAAAATGAAATTAAGTGTAAAAAAAGCCCAAAACATCCGAAACAAAACTTAAAACTGGAACTTGGTAAGCAGGCGCAAATCTGTATTAAAAAAATGAACCAGGTACTGCCAATTCTCGTCCAATGAAGCCCCTTTTTCCTAAGCAAAACAGGTAAAGCACACCTGCTAATCTGTCCTGAGGTGCAGAATGGAGATGAACCTTTCTTCCTTTTGACCAGAGGTCTTTAACCCTGCTCCTGGGGGCTCACTGTCCTGTCAAGTCAAGTCACCTTTATTTATATAGCGCTTTTAACAATACAGATTGTGTCAAAGCAACTGTACAGAATTAATTAGGAAAATAGTGTGTCAATAATGCAAAATGACAATAGTAAGGATCTGCTGCCCACAGTTGATTTTGATATTCTAGGTATTATCAAATTTGAGAACGCAGCGGACGTGGAGGACTTTAATGCAATATGGTTCCTGTGGTCTTGTCCCGGTGGCCGTCTAGGAGACAAGGTCTTCACTGGGGGTCTGTCTCTGGGGCTCATTTAGTTGTCCTGACAACTCTGCAGGGCTGCGGCTCTCCAGGACCGACGTTCGCCACCCCTGTGCTAAACCATTCAGGGCTTTAGAGTAATAAGCAAGATTTTAAAATCTATATGATGTTTAATAGGGAGCTAGCGCAGTGTTGACAGAACCGGGCTAATATGGTCATACTTCCTAGTAAGAACTCTAGCTGCTGCATTTTGGACCAACTGGAGTTTGTTTATTAAGCATGCAGAACAACCACCCAATAAAGTATTACAATAATCTAACCTTGAGGTCATGAACGCATGAATGAACATTTCTGCATTTGACATTGAGAGCATAGGTCATAATTTAGATATATTTTTGAGATGGAAAAATGCAGTTTTACAAATGCTAGAAATGTGGCTTTCAAAGGAAAGATTGCTATCAAATAGCACACCTAGGTTCCTAACTGATGACGAAGAATAGACAGAGCAGCCATCAAGTGTTAGACAGTGTTCTAAGTTATCAAATGCAGAGTTTTTAGGTCCTATAATTAACAACTCTGTTTTTTCAGAATTTAGCAGTAAGAAATTACTCGTCATCCAGTTTTTTAATATCGACTATGCATTCCATTAGTTTTTCAAATTAATGTAGCCAATCACAGACTCAGCTGTTGATTTCTGGAACGCAATGGCCAATCAGAGGTGATTAAGTTAGAATCTACTCACCGCAGTGCTGAAATTGCGTGCTCACGAATCCTCTCATTTTAGACACTGTGAAAGATTCATTGTGCATATATTTAGTGTTATAACAGAGCTTTATGAGATCGCGATTAACTGAGATGTCAGCTTTTTGTGATAATAAAGGAAGCGTGCTGCTCGCATTCTGCCATGCCAAACCATGCAAGCAGCAGCCGATGCTTGCTTTCTATAAAAAATAACAGTGGTTGTGAATATTGATGCTTAGCCTAAATACATATTTTATCGGGAGTGTTTATGCTGGGATGTTGTGGAGCTTAGGAGATGTTACAGAACCATTTCATGTAAATTTCTTCAATGTACTGAAAACAATCTATAGAGATTACTTTTATGCGGGCGGGAGCGGGACAAAACATGAATGTCGCGGGCGGGAGCGGGACCAGATAAGATATATTTTTGCGGGAGCGGGCGGGCGCGGGACAGAATCTTGCGGGAGCGGGACTGAAAAATCCGTCCCGCGCAGGTCTCTACCTTGAGGTACTTCATACTGCACTTGTGATCGATATGATACCTCTTCATTCACTGCTACGAATTGATGGCGGTCATATAAGTACGATTTGAACCATGCTAATGCACTTCCATTAATGCCAACAAAGTTTTCTTGTCTATGCAAAAGAATGTTGTGGTCAGTAGTGCCGAACGCAGGTCTAAGATCCAGTAGCACTAATAGAGAGATACAACCATGATCAGATGATAAGAGCAGGTCATTTGTAACTCTAATGAGAGCAGTCTCAGTATTATGATACGGTTTAAATCCTGACTGGAAATCCTCACAGATACCATCCTGCAAAGTTTATTTCCAACCTGCTTCAGCACACCTGCCTGTGTATTTTCAAGTGGTCCTGAAGAGCTTGATTAGGTGCTTCAGGTGTATTTGGTTAGGCTTGGAGCTGAACTCTGCAGAACAGTTGTTCCCCAAGAGCAGGGTTGAAGACCTCTGCGTTTAGACTCCTCAATAACTTGTCGATGGGCATCTAGTCAACAGTGGGCTTTGATGTTCACTTCAGGATGTGCAAGAATGCTGGACAACACTGGCCCTCTAAAGACATTCTTCAGACTTTCTGGACTGTTTACCTCAATCTGTGCCTCCCCATTGAAGTTAAAGGGGTCATATGATGTTGCTAAAAAGAACATTATTTTGTGTATTTGGTGTAATGAAATGTGTTTATGCGGTTTAAGGTTAAAAAAATACATTATTTTCCACATACTGTACATTATTGTTTCTCCTCTATGCCCCGCCTTTCTGAAACGCGT
>NW_015624569.1:159773-164717 GCF_001515625.1 Sinocyclocheilus rhinocerous | reverse complement strand
GTTACCATGTCGTTGAGAGAGAACTGCCCCAATGCCCGTGCTGGATGCGTCCACCTCCACAATGAACTCTCGTTCCGGGTCGGGATGGTACAAGATGGGTGCGGTTGTAAATCTCTCCTTGAGGGTCTGGAAGGCTGAACGGGCTGCTGAGGACCATTCGAGGCGCTCACTACCCTTCTTAATCATAGAAGTCATGGGAGTTGCCACTGTGATGAAGTTACGAATGAATCTCCGATAGAAGTTGGCAAATCCAAGAAAGCGTTGCAGTTCCTTTAAGGTGGCAGGTAGAGACCAGTTGACAACGGCTCACACCTTCTTGTCGTCCATGGCTACCCCTCCCGAACTGATCACGTGCCCGAGGAATGATACTGTCTCTTGGTGAAACTCACACTTCTCGGCTTTGGCATATAGCTGGTGGCTGATGAGACATTGTAAGACCGCCCGGACATGCTTGACATGGTCCTCGTACGAATCTGTTTACATTGACGACATCCTAATTTACTCAATGACCCAGCGATTTAACATGTCTCTGAATACATCATTGATGAAGGCCTGGGACACTGAAGGACTGTTGGCAAGCCCGAACGGCATAACGAAATACTCGTAGTGCCCAGTTGTTGTAGAGAACGCAGTCTTCCATTCATCACCCTCACGGATGCGAATGAGGTTGTAAGCACTGCGCAGATCCAGCTTGGTGAAGTATCTTGCCTTTCGGAGCTGTTCCAGAGCTGCAGGGACTAGGGGCAAGGGGTAGCGAAACTTTACGGTGATGTCGTTGAGTCCTCGGTAATCAATGCAAGGACGGAGACCTCCATCCTTTTTCTTAACAAAGAAGAATCCAGCAGAGGCAGGTGATGTGGATGGTCTGATAAAACCCTTAGCGAGTTCCTCCTCAATATAAGACTTCATAGCCTCAGCTTCAGGTTGAGATAAGAGGAATAGCCAAGGCAGTCCCAGAATGATAGGTGTTCGTGGAGATTGAAATACGAAGAGGCGGATGAGTTCGGTGTGAAGAGCTCCAGTGCATAATTGAAGGCCCATGGTAGTGAATTGAATTTGGCCAGTGCCCAGCGGGCAGCCATCTAGTGCTGCCACTGCCAAATGAGACACGAGGTGGACGAGTGGGACAGGAAGCTCTCATGTGTCCAGATAGTCACAGATTCTGGCGAATGCGCCTCTCTCTCTCCTCTCCTTTGAGATGAGTAAAGCCGATCCGCATGGGTTCTGTGTCAGGAAGTGGCGATGACGCGCCGACTGGAGCCGAAGAGAGCCGAGTCTGACGACGAGAGCGAAGGAGGTTGTCAATCCGAATGACCAGTTCGATTAATTGATTCAAGGATCTCCCCTCGTCTCGACAGGCTAATTCAGACTGCAGTTCCAGACCTCTGCGGAAGTGTAGTTTGAGAGGATCCTCCGGCCACCCTGTTTGTGCAGCGAGAGTGCGGAACGAGAGAGCGTAATCCGACGCCGAACCTCTGCCCTGGCGTAACGATAACAGCTGCTCACCCGCCTCCTTTCCATCCGCGGGATGTTCAAACACCTCCTTAAACCGCTGGATGAAGGCCGAGAAGGAAAAATAGTCTGATTCTCATTCCACACCACGGTAGCCCACTCCAACGCCCTTCCAGTGAGAAGCGAACAGACAAATGCGATGCGACTATCGTCTGTGGAATACAACATGGGTTGTTGGTGAACAAACATGGAACATTGGAGTAAGAAACCCTTACATTTTGAGGGTGAGCCATCAAATTTCTCGGGGAACGCCAGACGAGGGCTGGTGGTGGAGGTAGCGCGGCAGACAAACAAGAGCATGAATCAACAAGGCAGGCAGGGTCAGAAGAGGTAGGCAGCAAGCAATCGTAAATGGGTAAACAGTCCAGGTAATCAACACAGGGAAAACGCTCAGAAATGTCTGCAAGGCAAAACAAGACTTCGCAATGAGAGCAGGGAAGGCACAGTTTAAATAGACCGGGCAATAGGAAACACCTGTGCAGGTGATTAGTCTCTGGCATGGGGCATTGTGGGAATTGGAGTCCGAAAGGATCGCTCAGTACTCCGGTGATGGTTCCCTCTGGTGGTGATCGGAGGGAGCCACAGAGGCTGAATTTGTGACAGCAACGACTACAGCCAACAGCCAACTAGCATGCACGTTTTGCTCCTATGAGAGGAAATAACTGTCTATATCAGCAGGTGGCAGTAGTCTATATTTGTCGTTCAAAAAGAGAAACTGAAACTAGGACTGCGGATATACAAACCGTAAACAAAGCAGCATTTGCTTACCATTTTGAATATGAATATCATGTTGATAACTTTTTTCTATTCCAGACGGACATGCTTTTATGAAAATACATGCTTTTGAAATGATCAGGTAAGATGACGTCAAATTAGAAATTCTGTGTGTCTGTCTGACTTCATTGCTTGATCGGTTTTAATCACTTTCACTTTTCTTCTCATGCACTAAGCTGCACATGAAGACAGCCAATCAGAGTCATTTGTTTCAATGACTGCCCGATGCCATTGGTCAAAAACCCGCTACACACTTCATTCTGATATTCCACTTTTGTGTAACTACATGTCAACTAACAATCATGGAGTATTAGTAAAAATGTCTCCTGAATTTCTGCTAACAGCACTCTAACTGCTTGATGGCAACTATAATTAAAGGGGTCATATGACGATGATAAAAATAACATTATTTGGTGTATTTGGTGTAATACAACGTGTTTACGTGGTTTAAGGTTAAAAAAACACATTTTCCACATACTGTACATTGTTGCCCCTCTCTGCCCTGCCTTTCTGAAATGTGTCGATTTTTACAAAGCTCATCGTTCTGAAAAGCAAGGTGTACTCTGATTGGCCAGCTATCCAATACGTTGTGATTGACCGAATACCTCAAGCGTGTGAAATGTTACGCCCTTTACCATGTTTGGAAACAGACAGTCTCCACGACCTAGCGGTGGCGGCAACAATACTACAGCGAGAATAAAAAAAAAGTTGCACCTTCTTTGTGTATACATTTGGACAGTGTTATGCAAATCTTTTGACTCGGTGACGTAGATATGTGGGTGCATGTTTCAATGAGACATTTTAGGAAGGCGTGGACGAGTCTACTTGTGTTGGAAATAGGGTGACCACCCGTCCCGCTTTGTTTTGTACCGCACAGCATTTTCACCCCTTGTCCTGCACATCACATTGAGAATGTCCCGCATTTGTCCCATCTGTTGGTTTTTAATTGTCATGTCAAGAAAACGTGCATGCGTTCTTTTGCCTAGTTAAGAAAGCTTTTTATTTATTCTTTTTGCGGCGTAGTTTCACCTATATTTAACAGCGCTTCATCAGAAGTAGCAACCCACCTCACACAAATACAAAATACTTTATTTTTTTAAATCTTATCCAATGGTTGAAAAGAAAGGAGTAAACAGTCACTAAAAGGCAGTGACGGCTGTCAATCAAAATGTGGAGCCGGTGATTCCCCGTGTTCCCTGTCAGAAAACAAACTTCCCGTGTTCCGGATTATTCTGTAAAGTACAAGTTATTTTACAAGGCGTCATAATAATGGCAACAAAAAAAGAGAAAATATTATTTTAGTAAAGACTGAGTTCAGCGCTATGAAAACAAGTTGTAATTACAAACTTTTGGCGCTTTCCAGAACGCAAAAACAAATGTGGACTGGAGTGTTTACCAAATCTGTTTCGCAAATTATTAGTTTTAACTGAGGGTGCTTTTCACTGCGTGAGAAAATGGAGTGGGAGAGTGGGAGAGGGTGAGAAAAGTGTAAATTGCGTGAGACTCGCACTGAATGCGTGCACGCTGAAGCCCTGCATTGTCCCGCAAAAATCACATCTACTGTCCTGCAACAGATCTATTTCCAGGTGGTCACCCTAGTTGAGAATCAGGGCAAGCTGATCCAGAGAGTGGAAGGTGGCAAACATGAGGTTGAACATTAAAATCTTGCACGTATGCATTTAACTGTAGGGAAGTTCAGTCCTGGAACTGGTGTGAATGGTGTGGTATTGACGTTGAACAGATTCGTCTTGGGTTCAAGCATGTTGCTGATGGGAAATTGGCTGTTAAACTTCTTCCACCATAAGTCTATGATCTATCATCAGACTCAAACTCATCTCGTTGAACTATTAATAAATATTTAGTTCTTGTTGTTGTGGTTGACAGTCTTTAGCATTAGCAGCATGCCAGAGGATGCCAGCTGCCTGGATGTTGGCTCCTCCACCTCATTAATTTATTAACACTAGTCACACTACAAAACCCGTAACGTCAATCAAATACTGGCTGATAAGAGGTTGCTCTTTCATAGATTAGAAGACTTCATGGACCTCATGAATATCTTTTGTTGTTGTTGTTTAATTAATGTACAGTATCAACAATGTTTGGGAGGTTTTTTTTTCTCAAATTCCTTCCAAAATGTTCCAACTTTGTTATCTAAATGAGTCTGCTAGGCACAGTTTGAGACGCTGTTTGGAAACTCTTGTGAATTTTTTTTTTTTTTTTTGTGGGGCACAGATGCTTTTCGGTTCTTTTCTGTGGACTAAAAGATCCAGTTAGATAGAAAAGTACACCCTGACCTCGGTTAGAATAAACAGCATCAGTCTTATACTGAATAATAGATGATATTCTGATATTCTGTGCGAGGTGCCATAAACCCTTGAATTTGTGTTAAGGGACAACCTCACTTTGTTCCATGTCACATTGTAAACTGCACTATGCATGAGATATCTTTGAACTTCATGACATTTTCTTCATTTTTGTCTAAAAATTATATTCCAGGCATTTATGCAGAATCTTGAATTTAAATGGCACTGGCTCTGCACCTCTTTACCTAAATTCATTACTTCAGACTTATGTGCCATCTAGAAGCTTGCGTTCTGCAAGTGAACGGCGTATTATTGTGCCATCCCAAAGAGGCGCAAAATCACTTTCACATTAAAT
>NW_015624569.1:129019-159645 GCF_001515625.1 Sinocyclocheilus rhinocerous | reverse complement strand
AATATAACAAAGAGTGAAAAATTTAAGGGGGTCTGAATACTTTCCGTACCCACTGTATATAGCCCCTTTTAGACTTGCACTCTATTCATTTACTAACTGCTTGTTTATTTGCAAATCATTGCACTTTTTTTGATTTTGATTGCTTCTATTGTCCTCATTTGTAAGTCGCTTTGGATAAAAGCATCTGCTAAATTACTAAATGTAAGTGTAAATGAATTAAATATTTTTAACAATGAAAACCATGAATTAAATCAAGTGAACAAACTAGCAGTGTATCTATATTTTATTTTAAATTTCAGTTTTGCACAAAATAAATAATGGCTTCTAAAAAACCTTAAACTAGTTAACACTACAAATTAGATAAAAATTACTATGTTAATAGTATGGTATTAATTAATACTATTAATAAGTATGAGTGTAATATATATATATATATATATATAGTCAGGCTGCAGACCAAAGAGGGCACAGGTAAGTAAAGTTCAACAGGTTAATTTACAGGGGGCTGTCAAGTGGCAGTAATAAGGAAAACCCAAGTAAGTTCAGATATCACATATCATCAGAAACAAAAATAGGAGAACTAAACAGTCTTTTCTGTGTATCCAGGTTTCCAGGACAAAGGAAAGTTCAGACGACAACTGGCAGTCAAACAGCTGAGCAGAGTTTGAAAGTTCTGTGCACTTAGCTTGATGTAACAATGTTTCTTTTCCCCTTTGCAGGTTGAAGACAGGATGTGAGAATGCAGGTGAGTAGAGTAGGTAAGGAGTCAGGTATGAGTAGAACTTGACAAGACCAGACAATGAGGGTGTGAAAAGTGACTTATATAGGGTAGCTAATGAGGTGAATGGTGGCAGGTGCTTTGACTGGGGACTGGGTGCAGGTGTGAGTCAAGCGGGATTCTGGGAAATGGAGTCCTAAGTACTGATAGTGGCTGTGACTGGGCTGGTGACTGGGGATTGTGACATGTATATACATCATCATTATGTAGTTATCAATTGCTTGTGATCAAAGTAAAAAGGAAGAACTGACAATTAGCTGTCTAAAGCAAGAGATTGAAAACTGTCTGTTGTATCATCTGTGTAAGTGTGATTGATTATTTCTTCCTTAACCTTTAACATGTCAATAGTCATAAGCATTATCGACGCGACTATGCGCTTTTTACTTAAGGTTGTAAAAAATTCATTAGGAAGTAACCTTTTATATTGCTGCCACATCAATTGAGAATAAGTAATCTAATCAACATATGGTGCTGGTCATTGCTATAAAAAAATTAGGTCAGAGACCATCAGTCAATGTCAGAGACGTACAATACATTAATGAAGCCTCCAAACAAAAGTAACAAACTAATACCTGATGAAAAAAATACTTTATATTGCTTAATAATACTTTATGATTTTGTTAAGGAGACCTCTGTGCGCTTGACCCATGGAAATTTCCATGAGACTGAGACCAAAATATATTGTGTCAAGTATCTGGAGTCTACACAGAAATCTAGACCTCTGAGACTGACTCTCGAGAAACGTTCCAGTCTGTGTGCATTTCTAACCCCCCATGCAGTGACATATCCTGTTTTGTGTTCGGACCACTGCCAGGAACAGTATTCCTATCGTAGGTTGATTTTTAGCCGTGTACTACTTTATATTCTTTCACTTATGTGACCTTCCAGCATGCTGATTTTTCATCACATCCCCTTATGAGCTATTGCATTTCCAAATCACTTTATTTAGCCTGCACGGATGATGAGATGAATCCTCCCATCTCAGGGTCAGCATGGGTGACATCTGAGGTTGAATCTGTTCAGCTTGTACCGGGGGGGACAGAGGGAGCCAGCCAATGGCACATGGGGAGAGCGATATTACCAGACAGCTGAACCGGCAACATTTTAAAATGTTAAATGTCAGAGGATGATTCGTTTGTGATGAGGAGGGAGGAGGGGGGGTGGCAGAAGGAATATTTTGATTAATATGTCTTGTTCGCTTGATTAGCCTGATTCAGAAACATGAGGAAAATATGGCTTCTGACCAAAACAAACACGGTTGGATTGCTGTTCAAAATGGTTCTTAACCTCTCCAGGAGAAATCCCCAGGGTCTATCTATATCTGTGGCATGACTATTAATGGATCTGCTATGTCAGTAGCAGTAATAGCAGTTTTACGTTTTTGCTTTTAATTATGAACCTTATCAATCAGCCCTTTGTCTGATTCAGAGCACATCTCAGATTTACACAGGCTTTTCTTCATTATAACCCATCCAAGAGCACATCAACACTATGGAGCAGTGTGATGGAGCATTTGAACAACAGAAATGTGCTTTGAAGGTTTGGAAAGCAAAATTCTCATTGTACAATAGATGCCTAGATCAGAGGTTATGGCATCAAAACTAATGTAATTAAGTCACATGACAACACATTGTTATGGTGTTCTATGAGACATGCTGATCTTTAGTGTGTGGGCAACTTCTGGATTTTTATGCACTGGAAGAGACGTTTTGGTCATTATTATATTAAGACATAACTATCTGACATCAGCCTTTCTCACCATCTAACCTTAAAATTGCAGAACTATTTGTAAAACATCAGGAGATAACTCAGGAAAGACTCAGCGGTACTAAAGGTCAACAGAAATGGGCCCAGGACAGAGCCTTGGGGATGTTGCATTATTCAGAATGCGCTGTAACAAATGGGTTGCCACACATATTGTGGTCTCTAAGTCAGATAAATCAGGACATCAAATAAATTGTTCAGATATGCCCTTCATTTATCCCTCAGCATTTGGGCCTATATGGTGTTAAAGAAGAACATTCATGTACCTTCATACTCTTAAAATAAAGATTATTGGCTATAGACTGTAGGGCTCTTTGGTTGGTATATGTTTCTTTGGAGACTGAAAACATTATTGATGCTACATTATAGGTTTATCAATCAGATAAATGTTTTCTGGGTTGTTAACAGTGCCAGAGCATAGATGGTTCTCCTAGAGCATCAATACTATTGTGGTTCTAATTATAAACTTAAAATGTATATACACTACAACTGACAAGTTTGGTTTGGGGTATTATTATTATTATTTCAACTACTTTTATTTGCAAAGATGCTTTAAATTGGTTGAATATGATATATAAAATATGAAATAAATGCTTATTTCTATTCTTTCGATTAATCAAAAAATCCTGAAAAAATGTATCACAAAAAATATTAGGTAATTATTTTCAACATTGATAATAAAAATAAATGTTTTTTGAGCACCAAATCAGCATGTTAGAATGATTTCTAAAGCATCATGTGACACTGAAGATTGCCGTAATAGCTTCTGGAATTTTATAGGAATAAATTAGTTTTTACCAAATAAATGCAGCCTTGATGAGTATATGACATTCTCAAAAAAATATTAAAAACCGTACACACCCAAAACTTTTGAACAGTAGTGTACCTGCTTTATTTTTCTTCTGCCGACTATTGCACATTTTCTTCCTATCGCACAGCCTTACCCTTACTGACTCCCTGCGACATTCGGCATTCAATGTATTTGCTTCAGTTCCTCTTGGAATCTTATCTTATTGTCATTTTGAATTAGAAGTCCCAAAATGGATGACAAAAAGGGTGGGGTGATTTAGACAAGGACTTTCTCTATTCATATTCTTATCTCTCCACTTCGGTTCCTGTAACTGGTTCCGTTTCTTATCGCTGTGGTACGTGTCCAGACACATTTTCATTTAATGATTTGATTTATGCTGATAGGGCCACTCCTTAAGCCAATATATCTGCACCCAACACTGGATGGTCAACCTGGTAATAAGATTACTGTTTATGAACAAAGACCTATAACATCACCATTAGGATAATGACATTACTCTTGCCGGTTTAATTTATGTCTGATGTTGTCTAAACAAATTAAGTTTAAGGATACAAGAATGACAATAGAATAACTATTGTTAATAGCTAATAGAATTTAGAGCTCCTTTGTATTCTTTTATTTTTCAATTCAGTTATAAAGTAAAAGTGTAATACAGATTAATGATAATGACATATGAATGAAATTAAGGGTTTAATTTAGGATATCTATTAAATCAATTCAATTGTTGAGGTTATGGTATCCCTTTGGGAACTAAAAACAAACACATGAAATAATTTTGTTTGGTAGTAGAGAATCTTTGCCTGGTTTTTGTAGAGTTCAGACCACGGGTCACCAAATCTGGTCATGGAGGGCCAGTGTCCTGCAGAGATTAGCTCCAACCCTAATCAAACACACCTGAACTAGCTAATCAAGGTCTTCCTAGGTATAGAGGCAAGCTGGAGCTAAACTCTGCAGGACATCGGCCCTCCGGGACCGAGTCTGGTGACCCCTGGTTCAGACGGATGCTGAAAAATTGGCCACATTAAGGTCCTCCCTCTAGGAGGAATGATAAAATGTAACTATTAACAGCTTATCCCAATCAAAAGTCTATAATCTTTTGATAATATATACAATAGTGTATTCATTAACAGTGGCTGTTAAAATGTTCATTTTTAATAAGTTTTGCATTAATCAAGAAACTGTATCTAGTTTCTTAGTAGTTCTCCATGCATGAAAAATTGTAGCCTATAGTTATTGATTAGTTAATAAAGGACTACCGTATTCAACTACCACTTGCTGAACTAAGTCATTCGTTAATCAGTTTATTGTTAGTTAATAGTAGTTACTATAATGTTAATATCAAATTACTCATTTCTTCCTGTGTAGTTATTCATTCATTAATGACAGCGTAGTATTCCATTGAGGCCAAAGTTTCTTTTAGCTGACACATCAGTGTCTTTGGTCCTAATAATTTGCTTTTGTGTCAATTAACATCCTTTTTTTAGTCTACTACAACAATGTAAAATAATAATAATAATTTTCCAAAACAACAAAAGTTGAAATGTGTTTATGGGAAGTTTATTGGTGTGCATGATGGTTTTCACTGCTCTTTTTAGAGACTTCAGTTACTTCAATTCTTATAATCTTCAGTTAACCAAATAATTAAGTTTTCTACCTACTCTAAAATTGAATCAAAATTTTGTCAATTAAGGTAAATTTCCCCTCTTGGAAAGCAAACTCTTTAGCTGATGTTAGACTAAGAGAAATTAAGCCATATAATATTCCAGTTATTATAATAACATATACAATTATAATATAATATACAATGCTATTCTATTATTATTGTGATATTTATTTCATACTTACAAAGAGCTCGCAACAAACTTTATTTGATCACTTTAAATGTCAATGAAATAAAATTTCTGCATTCTGGGGGGGTTCTAGTGCCCTGGGTACGTGCCCAGTAGGCCGTGCATTAATCCAACCCTGACTGTAGCTCAATCATGCTGTTAGCAACGCCAATATCATGGGTTTGATTCCCAGTGAATGTATGAACTGATAAAATGTAAACTTCAAATGCAATGCGGGTTTGGATAAAAGTGTCTGCCAAATGTAAAATATAAAATTCATAAATGTAAATAATATAATATAATATATGCATATTAATAATTTTTTTTAGAATGCCGTTGTAGCCACTTCAGTGTTTAGCGTGATTCAGGATCAAACCCACAGCAATACTTGCCTTATGTGGCTACCCTGAAAAACAGTCAACATCAATAGGCATAATCCAGTATGCTTCTTTATGGGTCATTATTTTCTTTCATGTTGTTTGCCCTCATCCACCTTCATGAAACAGACAGGTTAAATAACTTTGACTGACATATATACATACAACATAGGTGACAGTTCCGTTTCATTGATTGTTTTGGTAATCATTGCTGGCCATACCATAGAAATTCCTGAATGTGATGTCACCCATGAATGACCTTGCAGTTTTATTCCTGTCCCATGGCGATCAAATTTATCGAACGTGTTGTCCAGCGTGCACTAACGGTGGTGTAAGCGTTCGGTTTCCCAGCACACATCACTGTCAGTACAGCATAGCTGAGGGGTAGCATTAGAGATGGATTCACTTGTGCAAAGGAACCTATTTATATCATGGATATATATATATATATATATATATATATATATATATTAATCCTGTATATATTAATATACCAGTTCCTCCTCATATGTGCTCAGTTTTGTTGGCATTATGCATCATATGGTCTGTGAACGGACTGTGGGCGGTCTGTATATATATTGTACTATTGTACTGTATATACTATACTGCATAGTAGTAGGGATGACCCAAAAATGTTTGATCTTGATCTGATCATTTAAGCAGTTTTTCTTGAGAAAATCAGCAAGAATAAAATATCCCTTGAACAATTATGCTGTTTTATCAGTCATAGAAATAAGATTTTAGAGAGATAGAATTTGTCCTCAAAGGTGACAAGTCTGCTTGTTATGAGAGGTTGATTGATCATTTATTTTTGTCTTTGTAGATGGAATCAGTGACTTCGGGAAAAAAGGTTCCCAGACTTTATTGCTTTGTAAAATGATCACAGTATTCAGCTGGTCAACTTCTTTGGTCTCAGATCCGACCTGCATTTAGCTCGGATGTCATTTGAGGTGGGTGGAACATTTGTTAGCAAGAGAGGGTAACTCAAGCCCACTGGTTTCCGGAAGACACATCTCCAAGTAATATATAGAATAGCCTGCACTCCATTTTTATGTCTTAAGACTAACAAACTAACAGTCAATTCATGACAGATACAGACTGACTCATCCACATTTAAAGTTCAGACATTTAATATTTGTTTATTTGAAATACACAGATTTTCAATGGACATCAAATGAGAACTAGTTGCAATATCTACCAGCAGGGGCTAACTGGGCCATGCTGACCTGTCCAATCACAACAACCAGTAAGTAAATGATAACAGTTGATAGTTGTTTACCTTTTCAAACATGATCAAATGTGTATGATATTTGTTGTCTAGTATGACACAGCAAGGCGTTTAGCTATTACAATGAAGTCTGGTCCACGATGCATCTGTTTTTGGCCAGCTTAGACAGAAAGTGATTGTTTGACCGATATAAAACAACCAACCGCAGTTAATTTTATTTGTATGTGATGTTGAGGAGTGGGTTTATCTGAAATAATTGATACCCTAATAGCAGAAACATGAGTAGACTTTGCAATTTTTGTCCATCCAAAAATATGATGGAGTAAGCGCTTCAAAATGCCTCTTAACAAAAATCTTGATTTGATGCCACTAACACATTTTTCTAAATCCAGTGACCAGTTCCTCCTCATATGTGCTGAGTTTTGTTGGCATTATGCATCATATGGTCTGTGAACGGACTGTGGGCGGTCTGTAGGTGTGCCATCTGATGCTTCATGAGACTATGAAGAGTGTAATGAGTATGGATAATTCCAAATTGCAGGCATTAAGATTAACTCAACAGGAATCTATCAGATAAACTCTCAGAAGACCAAATGTTTTCGTTGAGATGACTAATGTACATGCCTAGACTGAACTTACAAATGCATTTATGGGTTTGGAGGACGAAATCAGCCATGGCTTGTCTGTATGGGCAGGTCGCCCCAGAATTTTCCAATGTAAATTGGTGGTGAAAAATGGAACTGTGGCGCACTCTAATTAAGAACAACTGGGGCTCCGCTTATTTTCATGTTACCTTATGTAAAGCTTGCTCCAGGCCAAGACAACATTGTTCCTCCTTCAGCTATGCTATTAATCTGCATCAGGTCAGTAACTAGTTGCCATTGCCTATTCTTCCTTAACAAAATATATGAGGAGTAGCATATAAAATTAAAAATAAAATATTTTAGTTTAAATAAATAGCCTTTATGGAGTTTGGTTGTGTTTGCTTTATGTTTGTTCCGAAAATAGACATGACTTTCATTACCTCAACCAAATTCCCCCAACAACATTCAAAGGCAATAAAAAATACTAAATTAAAGCAATTCTAAAATAGCATTCTGTAAGTATGTCGTGTGTACTTAGAACCTGTCAATCAACATTACAGCGCCACCCTCAGGCTGAATTATGCGAGGATGTTAGGCCTCTGCCAAAAGTGTGTCTGCATTTGTTCAGCGATTAGAATATAAAGATTACAAACTGCTACTGGAAGACATGAATGTAAACTGAACACTAAACTGTTATAATTTGTACTTCTTAACGTGAGGGACTCAAAAACGTTTTCCCAAGATTCACCTCATAAAGTGGTGACTGGCGAATAAGTTCAAATAAATGCGAATAAGGTCCACTGTCTCTGTCATTGTTTGGTGTTATGTGTAAAGTATTTTGTCTTCAGGAAATAAAACTATATTTATCGATTAGAGACCAGAATTTTAGCCTGGGCCTTCTGTTTTACTGGAGCGAAAGAAATTGAATCTGACTAAGTGAGTGTCGCTCTGAAGTTGATACATATTTTTGTGGGTCAATACATCATACTATAATATGACACCCCAACAAACTAGCCAATCAATACAGTGATGGATATGGCTGAAATGAAATGAAAACCATTAATCTGTTGATACAGAGAAAAGCTCAACAAAATCCACAAGATAGTCTCTATTAACAATAAAAATAAATACAAAATTCAACATCAAAGCAATAAATTCCACAGGGATTCCTTTTTTCAAAAGGCTCCAGGAACAGCAACCCATAAGCCCCTCACACCAGTTCTTTGAATGACTGTTGAACTGTTGTTTAATATAGACTCTGAGAATATTTGCATTCTGCACCTGAATGGAGTAAGTACTGTAAGTCAAGTCACCTTTATTTAAATAGCGCTTCATATAATACAGATTGTGTCAAAGCAGCTTAGTGTTTCAATAATGCAAACACAATTAAATTCTGCTGTAAAGCAGCTCTAAAAAGAGGACAATAGTAAACTGTCCATTTTTCAGTTCATCATTTATTCAGTGATGTCATCGTCCAGCTCAGTTCATTTCTTATAAAATTGTCTCTGTGTAATTAAGTCGACAATATTGCCAAATATTAAGTGTTCCCAACAAAGCAAGCCTAAAGGCGACAGTGGCAAGGAACCAAAACTCCATTGGTGACAAAAATGGAGAAAAAACCTTGGAAGAAACCAGGCTCAGTCCGGGTGGCCAGTTCTCTTCTTGCCAGACAAAACCAACATGGTGTGGCTTAATTCCAGGCTGTAACATTGTGGACTGTCAGCACTCAGAACATCCATACAGTTAGTTCCTTCTGCTTGAAGAATGAATGCAGCTAGCCACAGGGGCTGTGCAGAGTAATCGTCTGGTTTTTGTGGTCTCTTTACTGAGGATTTGTGCTAATGGCCATCTAAGGTCTTCGCAGGGGGCCTGTCTCTAGGGTCAAAACCAACATGGTGTGGCTTAATTCCAGGCTGTAACATTGTGGACTGTCAGCACTCAGAACATCCATACAGTTCCTTCTGCTTGAAGAATGAATGCAGGTAGCCACAGGGGCTGTGCAGAGTACTCGTCTGGTTTTTGGGGTCTCTTTACTGAGGATTTGTGCTAATGGCCATCTAAGGTCTTCGCAGGGGGCCTGTCTCTAGGGCTCATCTACTTTTTATGGTCTCAAATAAATAAAAACCTACAACAGGTGTGCAAGGAACCAGGTGGGAAAATGTGTTTGAGCTTGATGAATGCAGTCAATGCTACAATTTGTGTAAAACAGATGAAATAGAAATTTGCTTGTCTATGAATTATGTTTTTAGTAACTGGGAGATAATGTGGTAACAGGGTTTCATGCACAATTTTGAATGCAGATATTTACATAAAACCACAATAACACAAATATGATATGTGCAGAGAGTTATCATATACAGCATATGTGCTGAGA
Source organism: Sinocyclocheilus rhinocerous (assembly GCF_001515625.1). Classification (NCBI taxonomy): domain Eukaryota; kingdom Metazoa; phylum Chordata; class Actinopteri; order Cypriniformes; family Cyprinidae; genus Sinocyclocheilus; species Sinocyclocheilus rhinocerous. Next base: position 149,900 of record NW_015624569.1, on the reverse strand, counting down.
AGAAAATACACAGTGAGGTGTCTGTACAGGTCATTTAAATATGAAAATTATTACACAATTATTATTATTACATTATTAGTTACACTTTATTTTGATAGTCCACTTTAGACATTCTAATAACAGTAAGAAATGTTGCAACTACATGTCTACTTACTCATAGAGTAGACTTAGGTTAGGTTTAGGGTTTGTAGAATAGGTTTACATATACTTGCAAAGTTTTTTATAGTCAGTATGCTGTATGTTGTGGACCCATCAAAATAAAGTGTTACCAAATATAAATATACATATCAAATAAGATATGACAAATAGCAGACTGAATAGTGCACACATGGGGTTATAAAGGTATAAATATGAATTTACATATTGCACAGATGTTTAATATTGCATTACACTGTTTGGTTGTTCTAGCTGGAGAGAAGAAGTTCATCTAGTTTGTGCCTTGGGTGTGTGGGGTCAGAAATATTTTGCCTGCTCATTTCCTCACTCTGAAGGTTATGAAGGGCAGACAGGGGTGCACCAACGATCGTCTCAGCAGTCTTAACTGTCTGCCGTAGCCTATTTCTGTCCGGTTTGGTAGCCAAGTCAGACCAGACTGTTATAGAAGTGTACAAGACAGACTCAAAAACCACTGAGTAGACCGTTCTAATTATATTTTTAGACAGTTCATTTTTAATTTAGACAGTTTAATTAAATTAAATATGAGTTAAATATTAAGTCAAAAGATTGTTATGTCAAAATTATGATATTGTTGTATACAGTTAAAGTTAAACTATAGTTAAATATATTTTAAACTAAAATCTAAGATTTGTGCTTTTACTGAACCATGTACATATATCCATTGCATATATATACATGTATATATGTATATATATTTCTTTCATGACAACTCTCTGAATAATTTGTGCTAATTGATATGTTTTTGGTCTTGACTGAATAGCGGCCAGCTTTTAAAAAATCATCAGGGTTTCCTTTTATACGCACAAATTTGGGAGGTTTGTGGGTAGTCACTTTACTGGTAAATCACTATTAATTAACAGTCGAAAAAACTTAACACATTTTGTGCTTGACATGGCTGCATTAGTTGCTCATTTGTGCTGATCTTAATAGATTGCGTTAGTCATTATGGAAATGAGCTAACTCCGTATGTGTTCTTTAATTTGCGCATATCCAGTAGGTCCACTTCTTTTTAGCACTTTTATGGGATTGTGGTATCACGCTAATTTGGCCCTTTCAGTAAATCTTGCCCCAGACGTGCTATGCAGGCTGCTATTCTGCTGCTGTTATTGTTGCGGCAGTTGTTACTGCTGCTGCAGAACAGATATAGAGACTTGCAACTGCCAATAAATATACAGACAAGCTGTAGTGAGACTGTAGCCCTGCCACTGCTGTGCAAATAGCATAAATGAAATTGCCTGTTGCAGATCTAGACAGGTGGAGCTGGGGGAGGTCGAGGATTTCAGAGGAATATATTATGTGTGTCATTAGAAAATACTTTCATTGCAAGCTGATAGAGATGAGAGAAATAACCTCCAGCAAGAAATAAATTATTAGTTTGTGTTGGTGGTGGTGATGTTTTGGAAAATGCATATGTTCTTCCACTAGCATAGTTAATGTGCCTCATTTGAACATTAAATTATTTCTTAAAACAAAACACAATCTAACTCTTTACATGTTCTCTTGCATGATACTCCCAGTGTCTTTACTTAATAAGCAAACAAAATTATAGCATTCCTGAAGACATAATCTTGCATGAAATACACACTCCCATTTGGAATTGCTTATGCCCAGTTGAACATGTGAGAACATACTGATTCTGACTGCATGAATGAGTTTTCTTGTCTTCTCTTACAAGTTAATGGATATGCAATATTCATTCATAACATTTAGTATATACTGTATATTTAGCGTATAACTTGCGCTAAGCTTGTTGTATGCTCCATTTGAACATATGCAAACAGAGCATATACCTCGCCTATAGAAAATCATCATTCCCCTTTGAAAGAGTTACTTTATTTGTCGTACAGCCTGGAATCAAACCTATTTCAAAAAAGAAAAAAAAATTCCAGCTTAGTTACAAATTTTGCCTTACAACATCAAACTGATGAAAGAAAAAGGCCAGTTCTGATAATAATTTTAAAAACACTTCTAAAACTAAAATAACAGGGTTGGAAAAGTCACAAGTTCCCTCATTTAATACTTCATAGAGCCACATTTTGTTTTAATTACATTAATCTTTTTGGATGTGTCTGAACTAGCTTTGCACACCCAGATTGGGGAATTCCGTGGTGAGCAGCAATGGACTGCTCTCTTCAAGTCCATCCATTGGTTTTCTTTAAAAATTTGGATGCACTTGGCAGCATCCATTTTCCCTTCAATCCTGACCAATCACCCAGTCCCGGCTGAAGAGAAACACGCCCACAACATAATGCTGCCACCGCCATTCTTCACTGTAACTATGGTGTGTTTTCGCTTGGAGTCAATTTTGGTCTCATCAAACCATAGCACCTTTTGCCAGATCGCATCAGAGTCTTCCAGGTGTGTTTTTACGTAGCGCAAACGAGACTGAGTGTGGCACTTTTGCACGGAATGCTTCTTTTTTCTGCACTATGTTTGGCTTCATCTCCATACTGCTTTCTCTAATTATCAGTAGTTTTATTTGGGTAAAATTATCTTTTCTTTGGCAGCTGACCAATGCATCTCTTTCTCCACCCACAAACTGCACACAGAGCTGTTATTTCTGTCCTGACGGGTTTGGAGGATTTGGATAAAATATACTCATAATGTAGCCGCTGTAAGTGTTTAAAGTAATTAGCAAAGCAGTAATTATAGGAACCCAGGGTTTGTCCCTTTTTTGCCAAAATTACCCAAACTGGCTAGCTATTTGAGGTCATAGCAATTTGATTGCAAGGTTATTGCAATTTTAAAAGGTTACAGGCTTAAAAAGCAATTTGAGGTTATTGAGGTTTCTTTCTTATTGAGGTGTCATGTGATTGTTAGTGTGTGTGTGTGTGTGTGTGTTTGTGTGTGCCAATGCAAATAGCAGTGAAGCTTAAACAAGTTCAGATATGGGTTAGACTTTAGTATAGGGACCAATTCTCACTATTATCCTGACCAATCACCCAGTCCCGGCTGAAGAGAAACACGCCCACAACATAATGCTGCCACCGCCATTCTTCACTGTAACTATGGTGTGTTTTCGCTTGGAGTCAATTTTGGTCTCATCAAACCATAGCACCTTTTGCCAGATCGCATCAGAGTCTTCCAGGTGTGTTTTTACGTAGCGCAAACGAGACTGAGTGTGGCACTTTTGCACGGAATGCTTCTTTTTTCTGCACTATGTTTGGCTTCATCTCCATACTGCTTTCTCTAATTATCAGTAGTTTTATTTGGGTAAAATTATCTTTTCTTTGGCAGCTGACCAATGCATCTCTTTCTCCACCCACAAACTGCACACAGAGCTGTTATTTCTGTCCTGACGGGTTTGGAGGATTTGGATAAAATATACTCATAATGTAGCCGCTGTAAGTGTTTAAAGTAATTAGCAAAGCAGTAATTATAGGAACCCAGGGTTTGTCCCTTTTTTGCCAAAATTACCCAAACTGGCTAGCTATTTGAGGTCATAGCAATTTGATTGCAAGGTTATTGCAATTTTAAAAGGTTACAGGCTTAAAAAGCAATTTGAGGTTATTGAGGTTTCTTTCTTATTGAGGTGTCATGTGATTGTTAGTGTGTGTGTGTGTGTGTGTGTTTGTGTGTGCCAATGCAAATAGCAGTGAAGCTTAAACAAGTTCAGATATGGGTTAGACTTTAGTATAGGGACCAATTCTCACTATTAACTAGTTGCTTATTAGCATGCCTATTATTAATACATTGGCTGTTTTATTAGTACTTTTACAGCACATATTTTGCATGACCATATTCTGCATCCCTAATCCTACACAATACCTAAACTACCTTACTAACTATTAGCAAGCAGCAAATTAGGAATTTATTGAGGCAAAAGTTGCAGTTAATGGTTTGTTAATAGGGAGAATTGGACCTTAAAATAAAGTGTGACCAGATTTACTCATTAAGACTGCTTATAGAATTATTTAAGGCAACTAGAGGCAGACTGTTTTTGCACCGATTATTATATTGCATTTACTGTATGCCATCTTCAAATAGACTGCAAAATTAAAAGTTTGTAGTCACTATAAAAAGTCTATGTATATATTTTAATTGTCCACTTACTGTATATAGAAAATGCAGTATTCTTTACATGTTAATAACAAAGCACCACAGATTTATACCAAAAAAACCACTGAATTTTAAACTAGAAATTATTACGTTGATGTACAACTAGGTCAATGAAATCAAGCATGTGCTTATGGAGAGATACCTGCTCTCATTTTAATTTGCTCATATAGTTATGCATAGTTTCTGAAATAACATTTAGGATTGACAAATCACTTTGCTGTTTCTAGGAAGTGTTTGTACTATCAAGTTCACTTCTCAGAACAGCATCTGATTGACCCAACAGTAAAATCGTTTTTTCCCTGTCCTACTGTGTAAATGAATATGTCAGAGCGATGAGGGAACCTCATTTTGTGTCTGGACTCTTGGGAACAAATAGCTGGGAGCAAATAGTTTTGGAGGGAAAACCCCTGGGACAAATAAACATCCTTGAACATTTAAATCATGTCCTCCAGTAACTTACTGGGGCTAAAGAAAGCTTTTATTCAGTGTTACAGTGAATGGAATTCACTTCAAAAAGCACCCCACAAATAAATGTAATAGTTGAGATTATAAATGAGTCAATCATTATTTAGTTTTATGTAGTCCAAAGATGTGAGTTTCTATTCATCCAATCTGTGGCCCAGATTTAATGACTCAAAATATCACTAGAACACATGTCAAACCTTCAGGCGTTCAACAAAAAAAAGCATCCATGTGGAATATCTCAGGAAAAAACAGCCGTCGTGTGATTCAGCCGTGTTGCACACCATCATGGTGACCGAATGCTGAAATTTATTGAGGCAAAAGTTGCAGTTAATGGTTTGTTAATAGGGAGAATTGGACCTTAAAATAAAGTGTGACCAGATTTACTCATTAAGACTGCTTATAGAATTATTTAAGGCAAAAGAGGCATTTACTGTATGCCATCTTCAAATAGACTGCAAGATTAAAAGTTTGTAGTCACTATAAAAAGTCTATGTATATATTTTAATTGTCCACTTACTGTATATAGAAAATGCAGTATTCTTTACATGTTAATAACAAAGCACCACAGATTTATACCAAAAAAACCACTGAATTTTAAACTAGAAATTATTACGTTGATGTACAACTAGGTCAATGAAATCAAGCATGTGCTTATGGAGAGATACCTGCTCTCATTTTAATTTGCTCATATAGTTATGCATAGTTTCTGAAATAACATTTAGGATTGACAAATCACTTTGCTGTTTCTAGGAAGTGTGTGTACTATCAAGTTCACTTCTCAGAACAGCATCTGATTGACCCAACAGTAAAATCGTTTTTTCCCTGTCCTACTGTGTAAATGAATATGTCAGAGCGATGAGGGAACCTCATTTTGTGTCTGGACTCTTGGGAACAAATAGCGGGGAGCAAATAGTTTTGGAGGGAAAACCCCTGGGACAAATAAACATCCTTGAACATTTAAATCACGTCCTCCAGTAACTTACTAGGTCTAAAGAAAGCTTTTATTCAGTGTTACAGTGAATGGAATTCACTTCAAAAAGCACCCCACAAATAAATTTAATAGTTGAGATTATAAATGAGTCAATCATTATTTAGTTTTATGTAGTCCAAAGATGTGAGTTTCTATTCATCCAATCTGTGGCCCAGATTTAATGACTCAAAATATCACTAGAACACATGTCAAACCTTCAGGCGTTCAACAAAAAAAAGCATCCAATTTATTGAGGCAAAAGTTGCAGTTAATGGTTTGTTAATAGGGAGAATTGGACCTTAAAATAAAGTGTGACCAGATTTACTCATTAAGACTGCTTATAGAATTATTTAAGGCAAAAGAGGCATTTACTGTATGCCATCTTCAAATAGACTGCAAGATTAAAAGTTTGTAGTCACTATAAAAAGTCTATGTATATATTTTAATTGTCCACTTACTGTATATAGAAAATGCAGTATTCTTTACATGTTAATAACAAAGCACCACAGATTTATACCAAAAAAACCACTGAATTTTAAACTAGAAATTATTACGTTGATGTACAACTAGGTCAATGAAATCAAGCATGTGCTTATGGAGAGATACCTGCTCTCATTTTAATTTGCTCATATAGTTATGCATAGTTTCTGAAATAACATTTAGGATTGACAAATCACTTTGCTGTTTCTAGGAAGTGTTTGTACTATCAAGTTCACTTCTCAGAACAGCATCTGATTGACCCAACAGTAAATTAGTTTTTTTCCTGTCCTACTGTGTAAATGAATATGTCAGAGCGATGAGGGAACCTCATTTTGTGTCTGGACTCTTGGGAACAAATAGCTGGGAGCAAATAGTTTTGGAGGGAAAACCCCTGGGACAAATAAACATCCTTGAACATTTAAATCATGTCCTCCAGTAACTTACTGGGGCTAAAGAAAGCTTTTATTCAGTGTTACAGTGAATGGAATTCACTTCAAAAAGCACCCCACAAATAAATGTAATAGTTGAGATTATAAATGAGTCAATCATTATTTAGTTTTATGTAGTCCAAAGATGTGAGTTTCTATTCATCCAATCTGTGGCCCAGATTTAATGACTCAAAATATCACTAGAACACATGTCAAACCTTCAGGCGTTCAACAAAAAAAAGCATCCATGTGGAATATCTCAGGAAAAAACAGCCGTCGTGTGATTCAGCCGTGTTGCACACCATCATGGTGACCGAATGCTGAATGTGTTTCAGTAAACATTTTCAACCTCCGTACTGGTCCCACCACAAACAAGCTAAACATCGCTGGGCAGGGAAATAAAATAATGATCACGCAGGAAGGAGAAACAGTGTTCATCACCAAAGAATACTGTTGCCCAGGTGAAATTTGTGTCTTAATATGTCCAATCATGGTTCAGTCATGGAAAAAATTTACAAATCTTTAAGGCACATTCTAAATAGCATGGGCATTGCTAGGCCATTTAATTAAAATTAATTACAATTAAAATTCTACTCAGCCCCCCTAAAAATTTTGCGATCATCTTCATAAACTGTACACGAATTCATGATCGCCTCAGTCCCCTTTAAATTTCATATGAAAATGGCGGCAGACTTCGGCTCCTCCCCGTCTGAAGGGTCTGGCTGCAGTCATGCACTTACATTTTCAGACTTGTACTCTCAGACACCTGCACTTCCGCGAGTGACGTCACTTGCAGACTTTTTTTATTTTATTTTATTTTTTTATTTTTTTTTATTGAATCTCTCAACCTTTTACACAAGTAGCCAGGTGGTGAAGACAAGAAAAAATAAATTAAATCACGAAGTCACTCAATAGGGTCTGGCTGCAGACATGCACTTGCATTTTCAGACTTGCACTCTCAGACTTGCACTCTCAGACACCTGCACTTCCGCGAGTGACGTCACTTGCAGTCTTTTTTTTATTTTTTATTTAATTTATTAATCGCAGAGTGAGAAACAGAGTACGAAACCGACGGAGTGTGTGTTTATCGATAGATTGTTATAATATCTGCATCTGTGCAGTTCTTTGTCATAAATACAGTTTACAGAATGTCATGGGGAGCAATCGGTTTCCCATCTCCTGTAAAGTTTTAAGTACCCTATCCTACAGAAAAGCATTAAAAACTGCTAGATCTGATTACTTTTCTTCTCTTTTAGAAGAAAACAAACATAACCCCAAGTATTTATTCAATACAGTGGCTAAACTAACGAAAAATAAAGCATCAACAGGTGATGGAGCCCTTTACACATATGAAAACGATCATGTTGCTATTTTCATTTGAAAATGTAACTTTCAATATAAAACATATTACAGTGCATGTGGCATTAACTACCATACAGTCATGCACAGAAATGATTAAAGACAGTGACAGACAATTAGGCTACTTGAGCATAGAAAGAGGTTTGTACTAGAAACGCAAACAGTAAAATTTTGTGTTTGTACAGTAAACAGGTGTGTGTGTGATCAGGAAGTCTTGTATTTGGCTTATTCATTACTAAAATAAATAATAAGTTGTGCAATAAGTTTAGTATACCACCCTACCTATTAGTCAAATATTTTATTTTATTTATTTATTATTTGTTTTATTATTATACACTAATTGGGGGCTGAGCCCCCCTAAAATGAAAATCCTAGAATCGCCCCTGCTAAATAGTAGTGCCATTTATGTCTGAAGTTTACAGGATTTACATATGATAAAAGAATTGTTGAACTGATGTGCCTCTCAGCAATATTCAGATTGGTCACCAAATATGAGCTTTTCAGTGGCTGAGAAACTTTTCCAGGCCCCAAAACACCCTCGGACCCCAGAGGGTTAAACCCCCAGTTATAAATCTGTGGTTACAGGCTTGAAAAGTACCATAAAAATCTTAAACCCCATATGCGATACATTGTTTAAGTCCTGTCAACGTTTATTTATGTACTTCTAATTTAAATATTTCATATAAATAGATGACTGAATAAATTCTGATAGTATCACTTGAAAGTTTCAGTAAAAAAAAAATGTCTATGCATAGTATGTATATAGTAGTATGTCATGACATTTCTTTTTCAAAACATGTTTAGTGCCTACCCATTGTAAAGTGATTGTTTGTAAAGTGATATTTACCTTTTCTGTTTTTCTTAGTTTTCTTCACACATTCAGTGTCTCATATTTCATCTTAAGCTCTTCGATGATGCTGTTGTCTATTGGTAAATAGAGTATGCTAACTTATGCTACTGTAAATTTGCTAACTTGCTTACTAAATGAAGTTATTAGGGGCAAAATCAGTGGTTGTGGAGGAAACTGAGAGACCTTTATAAATCATTTTTAACCGTTTTCATATTTTAAGTATAGCTAAGGGTGTAGTGGTGGACAAACTGTGTGAAATGAAATGTGAAATAAAAAAGACAAATCAAATATTTTAGAATAGCTTTGAGAAAATGAGATTCTCAGTTGGATATGGATCCTGAATCTGTCCGGGTCACTCAAGGACATTAACCTCTTTGATGTGATGTTACCCTGAGGGGCTTTTTGCAGTATGTTTTGGATCTTTGTCTCCAGTGCACTCATGGATTACAGCACGCTTCCCTTCAGGATTTGAGCTCCTTCCCTTTTTTTTTAATTTTCCAGAAGAATTCCCAAAAGACAATACTGTCGCCACCAAAATTCACTGAAGGGATAGAGCTCCGCCTGGGTCGTGCTCAACGTATTGCCTGAACATCGCAACATAGACACTCCATACTGAGTCTCTCGAACATGAAATCAAAAGCTTACATTCTTCTAATCCTACATAAATGTATCACTTGTGTGCTATATTCCAAGTCTTCAGACATCATCCTATAGCTTTATGTGAGGGACTGGAGGTTTCTTGAAATGCTTTCATTCCAGTAGTAAAATCTGGTAAAATGCTAAATGTATTGTTCACAATTTAATTAAAAGTGTTTTCATCTTCTCTATGACTATAATAGAAATTATGTCTTATGTAAACTGTTTTATTGGATGAAAGACTATGGAGTAATCTGCAATCTGCAAGCAATGTCTGAACATCATATTATCTGCTCATATCCAGGACTAGCTTGTTTGGTCTGTACAGGCCAATATAGCTTTAGGGCAAAGCACTCAAAAGATCACGTCAATGTTGATTAATGTGTTTGAACATGCTGTAATTATTCTTTGGGAAAATAGCATTTGTTTTACTTGTGATGGGGTGCTCCCAGCAGACAGCGTAATAATCTTCTGCTGAACGCTACAGATCATTCGCTGCTCTGATGTGATGGCTTGTCACTCACCCGTCTTCAAATACAAACCCCAGAGGTGTTCACACAGTCAAAAGATCAAGCAGGACTGTTTATTTTATTAAGATTTGATTCTTCTAAGGCAGAGAGACAATGGTGGGAAACAGCTCTGTATGCATCTTTTGCTTGTATGATTTATTAAAAACTTTTGCAGATGCAATCAAATTTCCTGACCAATCAGAGCAGGTGCCATTTGTGAAGGAAAATTAAAACTTTAATCATTAACATATTTAGAGAATATTTGTTTATTTATATTATTTCATTTTAAGAAACTATATTTTGCAAGTTCAACATGCTGTACTTACATCAGCATTTAAGTTATAAGGACAAAACCATCTTCAGAGAATGGTCCATCCGGCCTAGAAATTATTTACTCTGTGTAATGGCAATCAAGTTGAGCTCAGCAGAATCGTATACAGCTCCTCACTACACTGAGGTGTAATATTCCAATCGATATATCTACTATCCAGTCCATATTTCCTACGTGCCTACATTAAATATTTACACAGTACACCCAACTTAGTATGACACTGAGTAAAGTAAGCAGTGACATTGCTCAACATAGCACTCACCTTGTAAAGAGGTAATGCTCAGCTCATCATCACAGGTTTGGTCACTGATTCTGTCCAACCTCTTTAACATCATGGAGCTGCTTGAAGAAGAGCTCGCATTAGACAAGGATCTGTGAGTCTTTTTTGCTCACATTTTGCTGATAAATGTAATGCTGATAAAATAATATAACAGTATCATACTTTTTAATAGAACAGTTCACCCAAGAATATGCAAGCAGTTGTTTTTTCCATATAATGAAAGTGAAAGAGAATTAAAGCTGTCAAGCTCCAAATTGATGAATACACCATAAAAGTATCTTCAAACTGTAGTGGTACATATAACTGTACCAAGTTCTCCTATTGTCATATAACAGCATTAAGTAAGAAACAGGCCCAAAAATAACTTTATTCACTGAAAATCTTTTCTTCTGTTGTGGCTCTCACATTAAATGTGGTATGTCATGTCAATGACATTTGGGAATAAGAATCAATGCCCATGTAAATTAACTTATAGGGTATGAAGTGTGGTAGACTACAACAATCTGACCTAACTAACTGTAAAACCCTTTTTGAGCATCTAAATAATGTTGTTTTTGTCATTGATATGGAACACCCATATTGAAAAAAGGAGCATATGCTGGTTAAGTATGTTTTGAAGCATGGCAGCTTATGAGCTGGTTTAAGCTAGTCCTTAGTTGGTCATGAGCTGGTTATAAGCTAGTTATGAGCTGGTTCTTAGTTGGTCATAAGCTGGTTGTAAGCTGGTCATGAGCTGGTTATGAGCTGGTTCTTAGTTGGTCATGAGCTGGTTATGATCTGGTTCTTAGTTGGTCATGAGCTGGTTGTAAGCTGGTCATGAGCTGGTTATGAGCTGGTTCTTAGTTGGTCATGAGCTGGTTGTAAGCTGGTTATGAGATGGTTCTTAGTTGGTCATGGGCTAGTTGTAAGCTGGTTATGAGTTGGTTCTTAGTTGGTCATGAGCTGGTTTTTAGTTGGTCATAAGCTGGTTGTAAGCTGGTTATGAGCTGGTTATAAGATGGTTATGAGCTGGTTCTTAGTTGGTCATGAGCTGGTTGTAAGCTGGTTATGAGCTGGTTCTTAGATGGTCATGAGCTGGTTGTAAGCTGATCATGAGCTGGTTATAAGCTGGTCATGAGCTGGTTTAAGCTGGTCATGTGCTGGTCCTAAGCAACTAGCTCCTGCTCAGGACCAGCTCATAATCAGCTCATGACCAACTAAGGACCAGCTTAAACCAACTCAAACCAGCTGTCATGCTTCAAAACATACCTAACCAGCATATGCTGTTTTTTTCAACAGGGACTGCTCAGATTTTTCTCAGGACTAATTGTCTAGAAATAGACAATAAATAGACGGCCAAGGTCAAGGTTAAGATGATGGATGGCGCCTATATGGCGTATTATTATGTGTTGTGGCGTTAAATAGGCTATAAACCATAATTAACCTCAGTGTGGTGAGCTAAAGCTGTAAATGGCATAAAGGCATCAGATCTGTGAAGAAAATCAATGCTCCTGATGACTTTGCAGAACGCTGGTGGTGGACAAGCGGGTGGTCTGCTTGACTTTCAGCAGTACTGATGTCTCCCAACAGAGGTCAGCACTTTTATTAGTCCATTCAAACCACAAACACATGAACACACTATCAGCGATCTGATCTGTCAATGCACACAGCATCTAAGGCGGTGTTGTTTTTGGGAATTGTGTGCTATCACACAGTAGATCAGATGTGGCTGAAGCAGGATTACGCTGGATGAGGAACCGCTCACACAGAGGACGGCTGCATCCGAAAATTTAGGCCATGTCCACACGTACACGGGTATTTTTATAAACAGAGTTTTTCCTTCTTCCGTTTTAAAAAAAATCTCTGTCCACATGAAAACGCAAACGCATGCTATGAAGCACTGTCAAGAGCATGCCAAACCAACAGGTGGCGATATAATCTCAACTACAACAAAATAGAACGGGTTTTGGTGATAACTTATCGAATATTTAATTACTATACTACTGATTTCTCACTAGAAATAACATCAAAAGTGCAAAAAGTTAGTCTCCGGAGACAGGAAGTACAGCAGAATTTGGATTCGGACGTGCCTTGATGCCTTCCTGCCTTGGAATGCTGCCTCCGAAGGCAGCATTTTAGAGCTTTCGGATGTGACGACCCTGGCGCCATCACCTGTGTTTTACTATTTGTGAGCCACAGCACATATAAAAGACCACCACAGTCTATTATATAAACCGTAAAGAGATTATTCATCATGTAGAGGATCTCTCAGGGTCTCCTAACTCATGGATGCATGTAACATGCAAACATGATAATGAACCCATAAAAAGGGCATAACAAACATTGTTTAGCTTTCCAAATGAGCCCAAAAGATGAAAATTTCAACACAGTAAACTGCAATACTGACATCTGCTGGACTCCCTGAGATGTTAGTTTTTAGACTTTAGAAACTAGTGTGCAATTGTGCGTGCATCTACTCTGAATAAAACCTTCAAATATCTGTTTTTGTCAGTGACAACTATATATTTGCATTATGCATGACATCAGCAGCTTAACTGTTAAAGCATGGCACTGGCAACTAATCTGTAGCCAACTAATTTAAATAGTTTACACTTCTGCAATTCACCAGCATGACATTTTTAGGCCTGGATATATTTACTTTGACATAATATACATTCAGTAAGCAACTGTAAGTGAATAAGTGTTCATTTAAATGAGTTTGTCCATATGTCATATGGTGGACAGAACATCTCCAAAACTGCTCTCAGATCAGCATATAAACCCCTAAACCTAAATGTGATGAAGTCGTTATCTTTACTTCACTTTATTCTGGGGTCTATAGGCATCTACCATTTGCTTTCCTCTTTTTTAAACAGCAACTGTTTGAACAAGGTCTCTGTAAGTGCTCAAAGCAGCCTGTCTGAATTCCCACGGTGCACTAAATATACATGAGGAATTGCCTAGCCCTGTGTCTTTGCTTATTATAACTTGATTATTCATATCCGAGCCGCGTTAGATCCATATGACTAATAATAACTGATTCTGTTTACATGAGCAACACTGCACAAAAATAAAACCTCATGCATTTCCATTCATTTAAAATTCTTCATCTTTTTTAAATCCTTCCACTTTTTAATTTATTTTTTTAGTAAAACTTTCAAATCAAAGAAAAAATTGAAAAGGAAAATAATAAGAAATTATATGAAATATAAAAAATATATATTAAGAAACTATATTTAAGACTATAAATTGCACAAGAAATACAGTATTTCCAAAATTGCATTATTAAAATTACATTTTTTTTAAATCCTTCAAACCTAATCCTAAAAATGTCAAGTTCTCCAATAACTTTGTACACTTTCAGAATAAAATATACAATAGTCGCCACAAGTCGCCCTTTCAAAAAGTACACCTTTGTACCATATTTACCCCTTAACGGTGCATATTAGCAACTTAAAGACACATAATAGTACTTTAAGTGTACATATTAGTAGCTTTTGAAAGAGCACCGCCAAAGGGACAGCTTTTGTACCTTTTTTTCTGAAATTGTAATAGTGTGCAAAAAGATGATGAAATCATATGTCAAATAATCTTTTACGATTCAAGGTGCATCACTTTGCATAGGTATAATACAATGCTTTCCTACCAGTATAACACAAAAACAAATTATGTCCTGGAGCTTTAAAGCTTAGCAATGTTTCTTTATCCATATACAGCTAATTTTTACTTTAATAAAAACATCTATACATGTTGATGGTGTGACAGCTCAAAATGCAACCCCTAGTTTCTCTGCAAAATGGAGTGAAGTTATACCAAGCTTTGAGATTTCCCCTAGATTCAACTGTGCACTCTTATTCCAGAGATGAGCATACACTGTCTTTTTCATTGAAACCTGCATTGAATAATCATTAAGATTTATTTTTCGTTATTAGTACACTCATATAGTGATTTAGTGTGTTGGCAATACAAAATTGAAAAAAAGTCATATTAATCCATACACATTAAAGCAACATTCATTTTTTCAAAAAACACAAATCACCTAGATAACAAAAACAATGCAGATCTTTTATAACTCTTTGGAAAATGCCCAGTATGTATTGAAGCTAAAAGCATTTCAAATTAATCCCTTCTTATCACATCCCAAAAGTGTTTATCAAATTCAAATGGAAAACGACTGTATCTATACCAGAAGCCTTGTTGAATATTCCTGCACAGCTTTTATCACTGTCTGAAAAGTAATTACAGAAAAAAAAGAAGAAAAAAAATTGAGCCTAAGCTTTGGACAATTCACCAAGCAGGAGTAAAGCTTGTCTTTCATAGGGATTAAAAACATTCAAATAATTTCAACACCTTGTTCCTAAATGAATCCGTTTTTGAGTGAATTGGTTGAATGAATGGTCTACTCTACTGACTCACTCATAAAGACACTTGTATTTTGACCCAAGTGTTCAAATTCAAAGATATATGAAATATAGCAATATCAAACATGACTGTTTTACAAATAATATTGCAATAATCTTGTATGATTTATAATCAGTAAGTCTTGGCTATGGCACTGTTAATAGATAGCTTTTGAAATGGTAAATGTTTAAACATAGCATAATTAATAATAATGACATTTTGACGTTTGGTGTTCTTTATGAGTGAAAATTACCACAGTGTTCGGTTACACATTATTTTAAGGTGTCCTTGTTACAGTGTAATTAAACATACTGAGTAATATTAACTAACTATACTGTATGGGTTAGGATTAGGGTCTGGTTTAGGGTTACTTGCATGTAATTATGCATAATTAATTGTCATTATAATAGTAAGTACATGTAACATTTGTAATAAGGACACTTTAAAATAAAGTGTTACCCAGTGTTCTTATAGTTTCACTACTTCAATAGCATAATACAATGTTTACCAAATCATTACATTGTTAATGAATAACTTTTATTAGACTAATTTGCAACAAACAGAAATGCTTTTGCTTGTCACACATGCTTTACGTAATTTCCTGAAGAAAAAAAAAAGCAATTTAGACGTCACTGTCACTGAAAAGACATCTTCATTTCTGTTCTAAACTTCTAAAAGCTACCAAAGCTCAAATATTTCCTTTTGTTATTAAGACTCGTGCTGCTCGTGTGATCATATGTTAGGGAAACTCCGAGGGCTTATGTGAGCTTCAGTGCCATTAACTGCAGCTGTTATACCAGGAAACCTCGAGCAAGTCTTCAGCTCTGGATTTAAGCGTTTGGAGCAGCAGTTGGAAACATTCAGAAGCCAAATGAAGCTGATCGACATCACAACGGCCAAATCTGAGGGTCATGAGCTCTTCTGTGCTGTGATTGGCTGTGAGAAAAAAATTAGATAGAAAGAAAATAACGACTCGTGCTGCTCGTGTGATCATATGTTAGGGAAACTCCGAGGGCTTATGTGAGCTTCAGTTCCATTAACTGCAGCTGTTATACCAGGAAACCTCGAGCAAGTCTTCAGCTCTGGATTTAAGCGTTTGGAGCAGCAGTTGGAAACATTCAGAAGCCAAATGAAGCTGATCGACATCACAACTGCCAAATCTGAGGGTCATGAGCTCTTCTGTGCTGTGATTGGCTGTGAGAAAAAAAATAGATAGAAAGAAAATAACAAATACATTTATATTCAAAATGCAATCTATGAAAACAAGTTTTAGTATCTTGGTGCTTATGAGGGTTTTAGTTAAAGCTCATTAGGAATTTGTCCTTATTGATTTAAGATGACCCCCACTTTAATTTTTTTTCTCTTGCTCATAGATGGCATATAAATAGCATCAGCATTATCTTCTTAATGTAGTAATTTCATCTGAATATCAACATTTTTGAGATTTAGTTAATCAAAACAGTTTTGAGGTTAATTCATCTAATTTCCTGTGCCTGGAAAACAGATGTATGACATTGTGTTGAATACCAAGGGTTTTTGTGTATATTTCTTAAAAAGGACACACAAACAATGGCTGATGCAGCATCATCCTCCACATGCAAAACATCTAAATATGATACAATTATATCACATTGCTTATTGTTCTTAAAGGTGCAGTAAGCGATTTCTGAGAAATGCTGTTGATATTTGAAATAACCAATAATAAAAACATCTATACATGTTGATGGTGTGACAGCTCAAAATGCAACCCCTAGTTTCTCTGCAAAATGGAGTGAAGTTATACCAAGCTTTGAGATTTCCCCTAGATTCAACTGTGCACTCTTATTCCAGAGATGAGCATACACTGTCTTTTTCATTGAAACCTGCATTGAATAATCATTAAGATTTATTTTTCGTTATTAGTACACTCATATAGTGATTTAGTGTGTTGGCAATACAAAATTGAAAAAAAGTCATATTAATCCATACACATTAAAGCAACATTCATTTTTTCAAAAAACACAAATCACCTAGATAACAAAAACAATGCAGATCTTTTATAACTCTTTGGAAAATGCCCAGTATGTATTGAAGCTAAAAGCATTTCAAATTAATCCCTTCTTATCACATCCCAAAAGTGTTTATCAAATTCAAATGGAAAACGACTGTATCTATACCAGAAGCCTTGTTGAATATTCCTGCACAGCTTTTATCACTGTCTGAAAAGTAATTACAGAAAAAAAAGAAGAAAAAAAATTGAGCCTAAGCTTTGGACAATTCACCAAGCAGGAGTAAAGCTTGTCTTTCATAGGGATTAAAAACATTCAAATAATTTCAACACCTTGTTCCTAAATGAATCCGTTTTTGAGTGAATTGGTTGAATGAATGGTCTACTCTACTGACTCACTCATAAAGACACTTGTATTTTGACCCAAGTGTTCAAATTCAAAGATATATGAAATATAGCAATATCAAACATGACTGTTTTACAAATAATATTGCAATAATCTTGTATGATTTATAATCAGTAAGTCTTGGCTATGGCACTGTTAATAGATAGCTTTTGAAATGGTAAATGTTTAAACATAGCATAATTAATAATAATGACATTTTGACGTTTGGTGTTCTTTATGAGTGAAAATTACCACAGTGTTCGGTTACACATTATTTTAAGGTGTCCTTGTTACAGTGTAATTAAACATACTGAGTAATATTAACTAACTATACTGTATGGGTTAGGATTAGGGTCTGGTTTAGGGTTACTTGCATGTAATTATGCATAATTAATTGTCATTATAATAGTAAGTACATGTAACATTTGTAATAAGGACACTTTAAAATAAAGTGTTACCCAGTGTTCTTATAGTTTCACTACTTCAATAGCATAATACAATGTTTACCAAATCATTACATTGTTAATGAATAACTTTTATTAGACTAATTTGCAACAAACAGAAATGCTTTTGCTTGTCACACATGCTTTACGTAATTTCCTGAAGAAAAAAAAAAGCAATTTAGACGTCACTGTCACTGAAAAGACATCTTCATTTCTGTTCTAAACTTCTAAAAGCTACCAAAGCTCAAATATTTCCTTTTGTTATTAAGACTCGTGCTGCTCGTGTGATCATATGTTAGGGAAACTCCGAGGGCTTATGTGAGCTTCAGTGCCATTAACTGCAGCTGTTATACCAGGAAACCTCGAGCAAGTCTTCAGCTCTGGATTTAAGCGTTTGGAGCAGCAGTTGGAAACATTCAGAAGCCAAATGAAGCTGATCGACATCACAACTGCCAAATCTGAGGGTCATGAGCTCTTCTGTGCTGTGATTGGCTGTGAGAAAAAAAATAGATAGAAAGAAAATAACAAATACATTTATATTCAAAATGCAATCTATGAAAACAAGTTTTAGTATCTTGGTGCTTATGAGGGTTTTAGTTAAAGCTCATTAGGAATTTGTCCTTATTGATTTAAGATGACCCCCACTTTAATTTTTTTTCTCTTGCTCATAGATGGCATATAAATAGCATCAGCATTATCTTCTTAATGTAGTAATTTCATCTGAATATCAACATTTTTGAGATTTAGTTAATCAAAACAGTTTTGAGGTTAATTCATCTAATTTCCTGTGCCTGGAAAACAGATGTATGACATTGTGTTGAATACCAAGGGTTTTTGTGTATATTTCTTAAAAAGGACACACAAACAATGGCTGATGCAGCATCATCCTCCACATGCAAAACATCTAAATATGATACAATTATATCACATTGCTTATTGTTCTTAAAGGTGCAGTAAGCGATTTCTGAGAAATGCTGTTGATATTTGAAATAACCAAAACAAACACGCCCCTACCCAAAAGAATCACACCCCTATCTTGCCTCCGCCCCCAAATTTCTGAACATGCTATTCAACACAGGCACCTCCCCCATCACTACTGGACACGCCCCTTACTGGTGATTGGCTACAAGTGTGTTTTGGTGCTCGGTCATATCCACTTTCAACAGCATTTCTCAGAAATCGCTTACTGCACCTTTAAGGGGGCATCTTACTCTATACCAAAAAACAGCATGATTGCAATTGTGATATTGTTTAAAACAACAAACAAGTAGGCTTAATTAATATTAAGTTTCTATATTTCTATATTGTTTCTATAGTCCCTATTCTTCTCCCCAACAAAAATAGTTCCTGAATAATTCCTTAGAACGTCAATGGAGTGTGTTAAACTCCGTTTGTTCCCCAGCCAGTAGGTGTCGTACTCTCCACAGATACTATGAAGTACCGTTATCAGCAGCACCTCACTTGTGTAACAGTTTAATGTTCAGAAAACATAAATTGCAGTTTTTTTTTTATTCGCTTTGGTACTATTTTCACAAGCAACTGTTAAATTTTAAAAACTCTTAGTACTAATATCACAACAGATCATCAAAAGTGTACTTTTTTTTCGAACATTTCAGAGTATTTTCAATTGTCTTAGTACAATACACACAATCAGAAAGTATAATTTTCACAACACAAAATTATAGTTTCATCTATATAAATGTTTCTTTCACAGTAACTGCCTTTCATAAAGCTCTTACTATCAAACTTTTCATTTGCACGTCTTCTCATTTATTTGAATGCATTTGTCTATTATTTAATCAAACTCATCTCAATGGTTAATCAGTGAATCATTTGGCGCATCTATAGATATAGATTCAATAGATATACTTTCTGTAACCCACCAAATCATTGTAATATCAATGAATGAATGAGGCGAGAACACTCTATGCTACTGTGCGTCTATTTATAGCACGCACAGACGTAAACCTTACGCTACCCTACGGACTTATGGGAAATGTAGTCCTGAACTCATACATCACCGTTACATTTCTAAAGAACTTGTTTGCAATTTAGGGATAACCAATTGTAATTAATTATTTTTAAAACTATATATATATATAAAGATTGATGTGGTTTGGATTTGGTAAAATGTGCTTGGAAAAAAAAATATCATCAGTATATCAACGTTAGAAACCACGTAATAATTAGGCACTATGTAGTATACATTGCACAAAATAAATGTATTCCAAATACATTTTAGTTTTTTGTTGTTGTTGTTGTTTGATAGTTTGTTTTTTCCACTGGAGGAGGTTTTGTAAACTCTTGATGTAATTATTTGATGTAAAAAAGGAACACTGCCTTTTACAGTGACTGATTCGGTCAAAGGTCAAATATGATAGACAGTGTAACAGTTCCAGGAGTGTCACATGATTTCTTGAAATAAAATGCCATGACTGTGTTAAGGTTGATAGACTGATCAACTATAAAAAGTGAAACTACTTCCCATGTTTTGCTTGATGTCAAAGTTTGCGTGTCCAAAACACATTTTCATGCACCATTAATGTTGGTAAGGAAGCAGTCAAATTAGACTGATGCCAAGCAGTTGATTCAGAGTTTTTTCACAAGCTTCATCTGCTACGTTCTGACATTCATATTATACACTTTCACTGCATTACACATTAACATTGTTACAACGGTTACATTTAATTAATATGGTTCATCTCATGAATCAAGTCAATGTTTGAAATACCATGAAAAGTAAATAAACAGTAAGTAATTTACTGGATTCTGTGAGGGGTCGCCAGGTGTAATGTAGTGTTTTGGGTTATGTTTCTTGTTCATGTTTTCATGTCTTTTATTTTGGAGTTTAGTCATGGTCCCTGTTTGTGTCATGCTTCCCTTGCCCTCATGTATTCATGCCATTGGTTCTCTTGTTCATTGTGTCATGTTCTGATTGGTAGTCTTAGTCATGTGTCTTGTTTCCCATTGGTTTGTTCATGTCATGTGACCCTCCTTGTTTGTTATAAGTAGCCATCATGTTGCCATTGTCTCTCAATGTGTATTGAAGTTGTAACCCGCTGTTGGTGAGTCTAGTCTGTTCATGCCACGTCAAGTCTGTTCATGCCTCGTCAAGTCAAGTCAAGTCAAGTCAAGTCAAGTC
>NW_015624569.1:114389-129009 GCF_001515625.1 Sinocyclocheilus rhinocerous | reverse complement strand
GGCCGTTCACGAACTCACTGTCTGTCCTGTCACGGCCACGGAGGCCGTTCACGAACGCTTTGTCTGTCCTGTCACAGACATGAAGGCCGCTCACAAACTCACAGTCTGTCCTGCCACGGCCAAGGAGACCGTTCATGAACTCAGTCAAGTGGTCTGTCCATGTCTTGTTTCACCCTGTTTGTGTCATGCTTCCCTTGCCCTCATGTATTCATGCCATTGGTTCTCTTGTTCATTGTGTCATGTTCTGATTGGTAGTCTTAGTCATGTGTCTTGTTTCCCATTGGTTTGTTCATGTCATGTGACCCTCCTTGTTTGTTATAAGTAGCCATCATGTTGCCATTGTCTATCGTCGTGTATTGAAGTTGTAACCCGCTGTCGCTGAGTCTAGTCTGTTCATGCCACGGCTAGTCTGTTCAGCCACGTCAAGTCTGTGTCTTGGTTTATGTTTGGATCACGTCTGTAAATAAACTGCACTTGGGTTCTTCACTATGCTTGCCTTCAGTGGACTGAATCGTTACACCAGGGTACTGCTGTGCAGTTGCTATGCTGTTGTTTTTTCAAACTGATATCATAACATAACTGTTTTATGACGTAGTGATGTGGATCATATGAAATTATGATTTTTTTTTAAGAAAAAGTAAGCATGAAGGTTCACCCAAAACATAACTGTCATTAGGGCACAAGCAGATTGTATGAAAACATACATATTAATACAAATTAGCCACCAATTCGCCAAAACATAAAATATTGCCACAAGATTGTATTTGTTTTTTATCAGTGTTGGGAAGGTTATTTTGAAATGTAATAGATTACAGATTACAAGTATATGTATAATGTAACAAGTAGTGTAACTATTTCAATTACTTTATTAATGCAACTGATTACATTTGATTACTTTTCAAAATTTCTAATGAATGTTTTCAGCTGTTAATCATTTTCAAACATTTAAAGCAGGCAGGGTTAAATTTACAGTAGTACTCAACACTGATTACTGTCAGACTTTCAAAATCCTCCATCACTTGAATTAAGATTATAATAATTTAATTTTAAAGCACAACCACCACAAAATCAGACTTTAGCACCTCTTTTTACTTTGAGATCATTCTGAGGTTAAATCTGAGATTGTTAAATACAGATTATATAGTTTGAAATTAAATCCTTGCATAGCTATGATGACAGGAAACATTGCCATCTAACAGTAACTTGAAACAAAACAGTCAATCTAAAAAATATATATATAAAGCATATACATAAACCTAAATAGCAAATAAAATAGATATCAAACAAACGTGTCCTATTCTGTGTCTAAACTCCTGAAACTTCGGTGTCTCATATTTTAAAGCAGTCAATGCAATTTGGGAAAGAAATCAATCATATCTGTAATGTGTGTGAAAATAAATAGTACAGTAATTGTTAACATTTTCATAAGTAACTGTAATTTCATTGCAAATTTTTTCTCAGTAACTGTAACAGATTTCCGTTACATTTATTTTCAAATTAAATTACGTAATTTTGTTACATGTAACTTACTCCCCAACACAGTGTTTTAGTGTGTTGACATGCGGTTGGTAATCTTAAGCCATTTTAGTGTATTACTAAGCAGTCATCAGGGGTTGTAGGTGGTTGCCAGGGTGCAGCAATACATTTGCTAAGGTTTTCTGTGTGGTTTATAGCACTATGTGGTTACTACAGTTTTCTGAGTGCATGACCAATCATTGCTATGGTGTTCTGGACAGATGCTAGATGGCTGGGTAAATTAGGGATGTTTACTTTTTTTTTTTTTTTTTACTGAAAAATATGAAAGCTGCTTGCCAAGATTTTTTTTTTTACTGATCTCAATGCAGTACTTAGCAGGAGCAATTGTTATGAAACAATAAATGATATGCATTAAGTTACATTCTGAATATGATAATACAGGACCTGATAGGGGAAAAAAATCACTTTTTATGACGTCTGTATAAATAATGCTTCATGTATTGTAATACATACAACACATACTTATGGTTATACCTTTTAAATATCTAACACAAAATAACAACGGTCTTGATCACATTTAATGTGTTGTACTGAGCATGAATAAGTATTAGAATATTATAAGTGGTCATATTAATTTATTTATTTATTATAAAATAATTTGACAATAACACCTTTTTACAACATTTATTAATCTTGGTTTGTTTTGAATTTCTAATCTGTAATAGGAAAACAATTAAATACATAAAAAAATCTTAATTTTAATCTATAATAGCATAAGTAAAGCTTAAGTTGAGTCTACAAATTTGTTTCATTCCGGATAGTTTAACATTAGGAACTAACAATGAACAATTATATATTTATAAATTAAATAAATAACAAAGATTAATAAATGCTGTAATAATACTGTTAATTGCAAGCTTTTTAAAGTTAATGCAATAGCACGTTAACATTTATAACATTACCACATATAATATTACATTACATATACAGACTTCATAGAAAATGTTACACAAAAAAACAATTTACATATGCTACCAAATCTAACACCCGAATTGAGCTGCATATGAATTCAGTAGATATTCCTTTTAAACGGAAGAAAGAAAAAACAGATTTTACTCCAAATGTGGTTAAATACAAGTCTGTTAGCCCTTAAAGGTATACATATATAATGATGGTATTTCTTATTTAACACTAAATCAAAACTAAAACTAATGTTTGTTTTTTAATGAAATATCCTTTGTTGAGAACGATAGTGCTGTCGTTAACCGTGTGCGACTTGTTATTCCTTTTGCATTTTGTAGTAACTCCATCAGGGATGTGGCGTTTGTTTTTCGAACCAAACCACACAGGAAGACAAACCATTCAAATGAACATGCTAAACTTTCCCTCCAAAGAAGTACCATTCAAATCATTTCCTATTTTTCTCCATTGACTTTTTTAGATATGAATTCTTTACTCTTATTCATCAGGCAGTGTTCATTTCTAACATTTAAAAAATCTGAATAAAAAAGAATAATAATAATAATGCAACTTGTGATAATCCTGGAGTGATGTGAAAAAAGAAAGTAAAAACATAAAACACTTCAGAGAAAACTAAAAACGGACAAGAGAGCAAGATGAGATGAAAACATTAAACAGTTAACGGTACAAAAACACTCAAGGGTTTTTGGCATATTTTATATAGTGGGGAGACAAAACATAAGTTTTTGGATTCTGGGATCAGGCACTCAAAGAACTCAAATGGCCTTTTCGTTTGTGTTGTTGGGACAGCCGAAATAAAATAAAAATCATATATGTACAAAGATCCCTCTCTCCAATACTTATTTGAAATCATTAACAGGCATCAGCATGAAAATACTAAATTCTTCACTAAAAAGGCTAAATTATGTTGTTATCTTAAATACTTTGTTCTTTTCTCTCTATTAATACTGAAAAATTATTTCATGTTGTTGTTTTTTTTTTTTATGTTTGTATGCTCGCAGGTACACACAAAATGAACAAAACGAAAACATTTCCCTGTCTCGCTTTAACCTGAATTATTATGGCAAACATTGTTCATCAAAAACAGAAAACAAACGTTTATTCCGATATATCAATGTACAGTGCTCTCCATTTCATATGTCGCTTGTCTTCATAACTACGCTAACCTTCTCAATAACTAAATGCGAACGATTATTCCCCCCCGATACGCGCACACACCAAACCCCAGTAAAAAACGCAAAGCATAAAAAGAAATGTTTCTAACTATGTAGAATACTTATTTCATATATTTGCAACAGCATCGTAATCTAGTAATAAATACATTAAGGCCAAGAAAAATAATACATTAAAAAACAGTGAATAAAAAAAAATCTTGTGAGCACTGTGTGTTGGCTTTAAAAATACTTATGAATTGAGTGACGCTCATAATTTCTTTTGAACTTTTTTTTTTCTCTCAAAATTTTCCATTATTTTATGGTAAGACATTACCAGAAGAAAATGCACGTTGGTTGGATATCACCGTCCGTGTCTCTTTACAAAGACATTTGGTGGTCTTGTAGAGAGAGCTGTTCTGCGTGTTTGTGTGGGTCCGGGGTCAGTTGTTGCCTTGCGGCTGAAGCGTGGTTTTGTGCAGTACTGCGGAGGAGCCAGCTGTGGGCGCCGTGGTGCTGGTGCTGCTGCCCGTGGCTTTGATCCACGGCAGCGAGAGCAGCGATGCCCCGGTGGTCGTGGTGGCCGTCATAGTTACTTGGATCATCTGGTCACGCTGGATGAGTCGGATCAGAGTCTTGAGACGCTCAAGGGACGTCTGAGTCTCCCGCTGCTGACCCAAAAGACGCTCCTTCAGCTCAATGCATTTCTGTTGAACACAGATTTAAAATTGTATGACAGAGCAATGTCAGACACAGACAGTTTTAATGTTCTTCTATGTTCATCTTTTTTCAGTTGCTTGGTTTAAAAATTAATGAACCAGTCCCCAGGTTATGCATCAACCCTGTTATCAGATTGCCCTTTTTAAAGTAATAATATATTCCCAAAAGCTGTAAAAAATTAGGGACGCAACGATACCATTTTTTCAGAACCGATCTGATCCGAGCTTATGCACATCCCGTGCGCAGAAAGATGCGCTTGAAGCAACACAGAGTCACAGCACGCAGCGATCCGCATAGAAAAGTTCAAAGCACAAAGGGAAGAGATATTGATGTGTAGTGTATTATATCTGTGCAATAGTTTCTTTTAACAGTTTTAAATCTCAGTTATTGTGCGCTCTTGAAGAGAGTTTCATCGTTTTGACTGTAGTAACTGAACGTGACCCAGTTTGAATGCTGAATGGAGGATGACAGACAGATGCAGCGGAGAGAAGAGTTTACGGGAAATTGACTAAAATATTAATCTATACTTCACATTGAACTATGGAACATCTTCAGAACACTTGAAATATAGTGCACAAAAACTTTATGGTGCTTTATAATGTTTTTGTGCCTTTCGTGGGGCTTAACAATAACACAGTAGTATACGCACAATATCGTATTTGGATCGGTCTCGTGACTCTCGTCTGACCGATACCCGATCCGGCAGAAAATGCCAGTATCGGAGCCGATACCGATACTGAGTATCGGATTAATGCATCCCTGTAAAGAATGTCAACACTGTTTATAATCTTACAAAAAATATACTTTTTATAATTAAGAATCAATATGGGTTTGTAAAAATCAAGATTAAAATTAGGTAGTCTATATTTCAACCAAGCCCTTTAGCACAGTTTCTTACCGAGAGAGAATCGCAGAGTCTCTTGTCCTCTTCACTCAGATGTTCACACTCAAGATTCAGCTCAGTGTTTCTCCTCATTAGCTTCCTGCGTTCCTCCTCTCTCACTGTACAAACATACACGTCATCACCATCATCGTCATCTTCATCATCACTGAGAATCGAGTCCTGAGGAGTGCTAGTGCATTCAGATGTGTTTGACAGCTCACCTGTTTTATGTGTAACATACGACTGGATGAAGTTCTGTGGCCAAGACAAGTTCTCTTTGTTCAAAACCTTCAAAAAAGGAAACGGAACATAAAATTAGCAAATTCTGTTTGTCTTCTTTACATGAACAAATCCTAAAGACCTGCGCACTATAGCTCTGCCTTTTTCATTTTTGTTCAGTACATAATTTTGCATGATATGGACGACACACCAAGGACGATAACTATAAAGATAACGATAAAGATATAGTTCTAAAAATCGTTCTCAATATTAAAGAATAGCAGAGTCCACACCACAACTATAACGATAAAGACAAAGAGAAACGATATCGTTGGAATCACTTTCAAGAATCGCATAGTTCACACCACAACTATAACGATACAGAAGAACGATATCGTTGTGATCACTTTCAAAATGATTTTTTCCCAGCTGATGAACGATAAAAAAATCGACAGCCAATCAGAATCCATCCTGCTGTAACGAGCTCAAGAATTTAAAGCGGCAGACGCATGTGCGCTTAGAATAAACAGATGATATCGTTCGCTGGTGTGGACGCTAATATCGTTATCTTTATAGTTATCTTTATAGTTATCGTTCTTGGTGTGAACGGGGCTTAATGTATGAATTAATAATTCACAAATAAAATAAACAACACTTCAAACTTCTAAACAACACCATAATAATTATATAGTTAAATATATAAAAAACGAAAACCTGTAGAACTTTATTGTAAAAAATAATGCTTAAAAATAAAAAGTAGCTCTAATAACATTCCATATATTTACGCAGATTTAGGAGATGGTGGTGGAAAAAAATTGGGGGAAAAATTGATCTCTCGCAAAACTTTTGTGTTCCTTCGAGAAACTTTGCGTTCCCTCGCAAAACTTTTGCATTATCTCAAAAAGATACTGGCGTTCCCTCACAAAACTTTTGCGTTCTCTTGCAAAACCAGTTGAGTTCGGACAAACACTTCCTGTTTATTATACAGCTTGCAGTGGTTCATAAAACGCATAACGCGGCTTAATGAAGATGATAAAAAAGACCAAATATGCTATATTATGTATCAAAAATAAGTACTGTGCACATGGAAGCAGATGAGCCCAAAATATGATCTGAATTGCATGGTAAGTGCTTTCTCCCCCATTGAAAAGCACACTTAATGTGGTTTAATATAAAAAACAGTGATAAAAAGACCACATTTTATTAAAAATAGCCTATACACTATGTACAGAAAAGCAATGTGCTAAGAGTTTTTTATAATGTTTTTTCTACGGGGGTGAAAACACGTGAAACTGCACGTTCCGTTCTGTGCTCATCTGCTTTTCTGTGTGTAATATAAACTGTAAACAGATTTGGTATTTTTAAATCACCATCTTTGTTCATTAGCCCACCTTAAGTGTTTTCTATGGGGGGAAAAAAGCTTAATGTGCAGCGCATTGTTTTCATATTCTGGGCTATTCTGCTTTATTAATAGAAATATTATTAATGAGGTTATTAATATTAGCCTAATAATGATATCAATATTTATTATTATCGAATTTGGTGCTCCAATGTCACTGTTTTAAAACATTAAGCCACATTAAGTGTTTTAGAATGTCCCAAAACCATCCCTTGAACTAAGCACTTACTTTATTTCTTTATACTTGAGTCCAAGTTCAAAATAAAACTGTATAAACCGCTCCACTGTGAACATACGGAGCTGTATGAACCACTGCAAGCTGTAAAGTAAACAGGAAGTGCTTGTCTGAACTCATCTGGTTTTGCTAGAGAACGCATGTTATCATTACAACATAAAAAGAGGACAGCTATATATATTTTCTAGTAAAAATATCTAATTATTCCTAAAACAAGATCAATTTATTACTTTGGTAATTGCATTAGACAAAAATTTAGTTTGTATCCACGCAGATTATTACATTGTCCAGATGAAATGAAAAAACATCAAATAAATGTCCTACAGACATCCTTGTGCTGTTGGAGTTTTTATAATGTGTGTGTTCAAAGCAAAGAGGAACATACTTTCTTCTGGCACTTGGGGCACATCCATATGCCCCTGGTGGCAGTTTTGAGAGGTGGATGCAGGCAGTCGGGGTGGTAGGCGCGGGAACAAGTGTGGCACGGCTGAAGATCTCCTTCCTGTTTACACACTGCACAGTGATCATCATGCTGCAGCTCCTCCTGTGTCACACACACACATTTACAGAAACACACCACACAACAGTCTGTCAGCAATTCTTCATATACACTTTAAATATTATGTAAGCATAACTATTAGCCCTTTCACAAGTAAAAAATTATCTGTAAAAAATATTAGGTAACACTTCATTTTAAGGTGTCCTTGTTATACATGTTACATGTACTTACTATTATAATAACAATAAATTATGCATAATTACATGTAAGTAACCTTAACACAAACCCTAATCCTCACCCTAACCATATAGTAAGTGCATGCAGTTAATTAATATTACTCAGTACGTAAATGTATAATTACATTTAATTATAATTACACTATAACAAGGACACCTTAAAATAAAGTGTGACCAAAAGTTAAATAATTAACATTTTAAATATTCTGAGCCCCCTTTGAGATTTCTTTAAGGAGTCCATTATTTTAGAACACATCACATTACTATTTCCATAGCAATGCATCAGACTGGTCACATGAAACCGTACAGACACAATAGTGCTATTTCACTAACATACTGGTTTTGTTTATTTATTTTTTCTTTTATAATAATAACCACGTTAGTTGATCGGTAAGTTATAATGGGCTATGGGTGTCACAGTGTTTGTTTACGATAGAACACAGTCAGAGAGTTTGAAAGGTTTTAAATTTTTATCTTTGCCAGTTCAAAAAACATTTGGTCAAAAACAAAAACAGCTTTTTGACCAAGGCTGTAAAGTACTTCAATTGTAATTTACTTAAATTGTATTTCAATTTTACTTCATTTCTAAAGTACTTTACGCCGATAACTGAATATTGTAATTTTACTCATATGGGAAAGTACCGTAACTGTACATTTTGTGTGTATGTTCCACAAAAAAAAGAAAGTCATACAGGTTTGTATATTCTTGCCACGTGATTCACAAACACAGAGTGATGTTAAAGTCGTACCTTCCAGCAGAGCTCCTCAGAGTCTAGCGTGTGAGTAAAAGCATACAGTAGGTTAGTAGCCGTCACACTGACAAAACTTGAGTTATTAGAGTTAAACAGCAATGTTGGCGTGTAATCAGCAGGTTAAAGCAGTTAGCATTTGGCTTTATAAGGTCAACATTTCATGTCAAAGTCACTGATAGTCACAGGTTAAAGAACTAAAACATGAGCACTTATGATGAATGTGTGAGTTTAATTTATTCTGTTCAAACATGTTTCTGTGCATTTCATGCATCATTTTTCAGCTCAACCCCAACACCATTATGTTGACAGAAGTAGAAATCTATTTTACCTCTCGCCGACAGAAACATCGCACTGTTCAGGTAATTGGAGGCAAGTCTTTTGCGCTGAAAAGCAAGATACAAATGTTTACAAATGAACATAGCCATAAAATGAACATTATTTAAAGAAACTATGACAGTCAGACAGACCTCTGGTTCAAACAGTCCGCTGTATGCAGGGTTAGCTGTGCTTCGCCTTTTTCTCTCCTGCCGTTTACTCTGGATCTCTGACAGAAATGAAAACACCATCTGTGATGGAACTTTAAACCCCAATATCTCACACTGAATCCTTTTCTTAGTTTTTGTTTGTTAATTTGTTAAATTGTTTCATTCAAAGTTGAGCAGAAATCAGAATAATTGTCTCCTTTCATTGTTCATTTCAATGTAACTGGTCAAAACACACAAGATGTAGAATTGGAATTTGAAATTAAATCAATTTAAAACAATTCAACACAGTCATGTACCAACACGTTTGGCGAATGCGTTCATTTATTCACTGATACATATAATGCATTTTTTTAACTGACTAGACATATTTCTCCAAGATCAATACTATCAAAACAATTAACAATCATCGAAAAGATTTTTAATAAACAGAACCACAAAATGACCATCATATTAATAATAAATATTGACAACAGAAATATTGACAGCCTTGTGAGCAGCGTGCCAACATATAGCGTCGGTTGCGCTACAGGCGTCCCGAGTTCAAATCCCGGCTAGAGGACCTTTCCAGATCCTGTCCACTTCGCTTCCTGTCACTTCTACACTGTCCTATACTAATGAAGTCAAAAAATGCCAAAATAAATCTTAATAAAAATTGTTTTAAAAATCAGTCTATTGATGATATATTGATATTTGGCTCTATTTTGAAGGGCGATTTCAAACTTGGAAAATTAGATATTCTTCTTACCTACATTCAAGTGTTATAAAAAAAGAATGATTGAAGCTAGAATAAAACAGATTTTTTTTTTTTTTAATTAAAAAGTAGAGGCTTTGTTCTCTATTTTGATGTATTGCATGTTTAGATATTCATACAAACAAAATATTTTGGGGGCCATGAAATTTTAGTGAAAATCATCAAAAATGCTGGCGGTGGCTGGCAACTTTTTAAAAAAAATGCTGGCGGGGAAAGAGTTAATATGTCCAATATTTACTGAAAATAGCTTATAGGTGTATGGGTAATTCATTATAAACTACTTTGAATTTTATTCCATTTTAATTATACTAAATGTAATTTATATTATAATTACAATTCAGCATCTTGTTTGATACCTCAATTCAAATTCAGGAACTGAAGTGGTATTCGTGTGGCACTTCTCGTACAGTTTGCAACCCTCTTTATGCATTGTTTTGCTAATATTGGAGGCTCCTGATTGGAGTACTTCATTTATGAATCATAACCTGCCAAACTGGCTATTGAGTTGATATGTGTGTGTTCCCACTTCCCACCATGGCTGATTTCCCCCCGGATCTAGCGGTGGTAATTTTAAACCCTGAATGCAACTCACCTTCCAAGTGTTCTGTAGTGACCAGGCCTAGTGCGGCCATGAAGGCAATTTTCTGTAGGACAGAAGGTTAATAAAGTGAATGCATTAAATATTGAAATACCTTTGATGTTAACTTAACTCTTCAGAAATAATTTTACTTGAAAACCCGTCCAAACACAGTTGTTTGGCCTAAATGCTACTTCTCAGTTACTCAAGGTACCAAATTTCTGATCAGTTTTTAAGAACCAGTCACTCAATCTGACAAAAGATTTTCAATTCAAGAGAGTTTTGTTTGAGCCATTAGTAATAAGATATCCTCAACTATATATTCCACATGCATTAACTGTGGTTCTATGATGGGCTAGCCCTACATCGAGGTTATTTCCCTGCCTATGACCCAAGACATGGGATAGGCTCCGGCATCCCCAAATTCCAAGATCAGAAAGGTTTGAGTGAACAGTAATTTAGGGTCACACTTTATTTTAAGGTCCAATTCTCGCTATGAACAAACCATTAACTATGACTTTTGCCTCAATAAACTCCTAATTTGATGCTTATTAATAGTTAGTAAGGTAGTTGTTAAGTTTAGGTATTGGGTAGGATTAGGGATGATAATGGGCTATGGGTGTCACAGTGTTTGTTTACGATAGAACACAGTCAGAGAGTTTGAAAGGTTTTAAATTTTTATCTTTGCCAGTTCAAAAAACATTTGGTCAAAAACAAAAACAGCTTTTTGACCAAGGCTGTAAAGTACTTCAATTGTAATTTACTTAAATTGTATTTCAATTTTACTTCATTTCTAAAGTACTTTACGCCGATAACTGAATATTGTAATTTTACTCATATGGGAAAGTACCGTAACTGTACATTTTGTGTGTATGTTCCACAAAAAAAAGAAAGTCATACAGGTTTGTATATTCTTGCCACGTGATTCACAAACACAGAGTGATGTTAAAGTCGTACCTTCCAGCAGAGCTCCTCAGAGTCTAGCGTGTGAGTAAAAGCATACAGTAGGTTAGTAGCCGTCACACTGACAAAACTTGAGTTATTAGAGTTAAACAGCAATGTTGGCGTGTAATCAGCAGGTTAAAGCAGTTAGCATTTGGCTTTATAAGGTCAACATTTCATGTCAAAGTCACTGATAGTCACAGGTTAAAGAACTAAAACATGAGCACTTATGATGAATGTGTGAGTTTAATTTATTCTGTTCAAACATGTTTCTGTGCATTTCATGCATCATTTTTCAGCTCAACCCCAACACCATTATGTTGACAGAAGTAGAAATCTATTTTACCTCTCGCCGACAGAAACATCGCACTGTTCAGGTAATTGGAGGCAAGTCTTTTGCGCTGAAAAGCAAGATACAAATGTTTACAAATGAACATAGCCATAAAATGAACATTATTTAAAGAAACTATGACAGTCAGACAGACCTCTGGTTCAAACAGTCCGCTGTATGCAGGGTTAGCTGTGCTTCGCCTTTTTCTCTCCTGCCGTTTACTCTGGATCTCTGACAGAAATGAAAACACCATCTGTGATGGAACTTTAAACCCCAATATCTCACACTGAATCCTTTTCTTAGTTTTTGTTTGTTAATTTGTTAAATTGTTTCATTCAAAGTTGAGCAGAAATCAGAATAATTGTCTCCTTTCATTGTTCATTTCAATGTAACTGGTCAAAACACACAAGATGTAGAATTGGAATTTGAAATTAAATCAATTTAAAACAATTCAACACAGTCATGTACCAACACGTTTGGCGAATGCGTTCATTTATTCACTGATACATATAATGCATTTTTTTAACTGACTAGACATATTTCTCCAAGATCAATACTATCAAAACAATTAACAATCATCGAAAAGATTTTTAATAAACAGAACCACAAAATGACCATCATATTAATAATAAATATTGACAACAGAAATATTGACAGCCTTGTGAGCAGCGTGCCAACATATAGCGTCGGTTGCGCTACAGGCGTCCCGAGTTCAAATCCCGGCTAGAGGACCTTTCCAGATCCTGTCCACTTCGCTTCCTGTCACTTCTACACTGTCCTATACTAATGAAGTCAAAAAATGCCAAAATAAATCTTAATAAAAATTGTTTCAAAAATCAGTCTATTGATGATATATTGATATTTGGCTCTATTTTGAAGGGCGATTTCAAACTTGGAAAATTAGATATTCTTCTTACCTACATTCAAGTGTTATAAAAAAAGAATGATTGAAGCTAGAATAAAACAGATTTTTTTTTTTTTTAATTAAAAAGTAGAGGCTTTGTTCTCTATTTTGATGTATTGCATGTTTAGATATTCATACAAACAAAATATTTTGGGGGCCATGAAATTTTAGTGAAAATCATCAAAAATGCTGGCGGTGGCTGGCAACTTTTTAAAAAAAATGCTGGCGGGGAAAGAGTTAATATGTCCAATATTTACTGAAAATAGCTTATAGGTGTATGGGTAATTCATTATAAACTACTTTGAATTTTATTCCATTTTAATTATACTAAATGTAATTTATATTATAATTACAATTCAGCATCTTGTTTGATACCTCAATTCAAATTCAGGAACTGAAGTGGTATTCGTGTGGCACTTCTCGTACAGTTTGCAACCCTCTTTATGCATTGTTTTGCTAATATTGGAGGCTCCTGATTGGAGTACTTCATTTATGAATCATAACCTGCCAAACTGGCTATTGAGTTGATATGTGTGTGTTCCCACTTCCCACCATGGCTGATTTCCCCCCGGATCTAGCGGTGGTAATTTTAAACCCTGAATGCAACTCACCTTCCAAGTGTTCTGTAGTGACCAGGCCTAGTGCGGCCATGAAGGCAATTTTCTGTAGGACAGAAGGTTAATAAAGTGAATGCATTAAATATTGAAATACCTTTGATGTTAACTTAACTCTTCAGAAATAATTTTACTTGAAAACCCGTCCAAACACAGTTGTTTGGCCTAAATGCTACTTCTCAGTTACTCAAGGTACCAAATTTCTGATCAGTTTTTAAGAACCAGTCACTCAATCTGACAAAAGATTTTCAATTCAAGAGAGTTTTGTTTGAGCCATTAGTAATAAGATATCCTCAACTATATATTCCACATGCATTAACTGTGGTTCTATGATGGGCTAGCCCTACATCGAGGTTATTTCCCTGCCTATGACCCAAGACATGGGATAGGCTCCGGCATCCCCAAATTCCAAGATCAGAAAGGTTTGAGTGAACAGTAATTTAGGGTCACACTTTATTTTAAGGTCCAATTCTCGCTATGAACAAACCATTAACTATGACTTTTGCCTCAATAAACTCCTAATTTGATGCTTATTAATAGTTAGTAAGGTAGTTGTTAAGTTTAGGTATTGGGTAGGATTAGGGATGTAGAATATGGTCATGCAGAATAATGGTTGTGCTTCATAAGTACTAATAAACAGCCAATATGTTAATAATAGGCATGCTGATAAGCAACTAGTTAATAGTGAGAACTGATCCCTATAATAAAGTGTTACCTAATTCAGTGTTGTAGTACTCAAGTCCAGACAACACCAAACTCAGACTCAAGTCCTCCACAAGTTCAAGTAATACAACACTGCTGTAATTAGTCATTGCCATGTCAATCAGATGGTCTCTTCCTGTCGAAGTGCACTGGTCATGTCAACAATGCTTCTAATAGCCAAGACTAGTTGTGAGTGTACCTCTGGATCCTCCTCCTTTTTGGCTGGGTTTGAAGGGTCAGGGCTTGGCTCCTTCACAGGACTGTTAGTTTGTGAGGCCGGAGAACTCTTGGAGTTGCTGGGAATCTGGGGCTGAATGATTATAACCTGGATACACACATTAAGGGCCAGTTTTACTAACAGCTTGCACCAGCGCAAACTGTCTTTTGGCGTTTAAATAGTACTGTCAGGTTTTACTAAAGACGCGCAGTGATGAATTAGCGCTGAAAAAGCGTGGACAGTTATTTTTGCGCCTGACCTTTTTAAATATGTATTTGTAGGAGTTTCCCTTTCAGACGCAAAATTTATAGTAGGAGAGTATTCAAATGAATCACGAAAAGGGGTCTTAAATCTTAAAGGGTTAGTTCACCCAAAAATGAAATAAAAAAAAAGTGTCTCACACGGCTCCGGGGGGTGAACAAAGGCCTTCTGAAGCGAATCGATGCTTTTTTGTAAGAAAAAATAAAAAACGTAATAATCACTTTACTGTAGCTTGCGCCAACAGTCCTACACGGAAGCAGTTCCGGGCTGATGAGGTATGAGGTC